>NW_007240820.1:106385-107797 GCF_000164805.1 Carlito syrichta
TAATGGTATGCATTGAATTGTAGATGCGTAGGTAAGATGACATCTCACAATGTTGATCTTTCAATCCATGAGCATGGGATATTTTCACTTGTTCATGTCGGCTTTGATTCTTGAGCAGTGTTTGTAATTTTCATTGTAAAGGTCTTTCATGTCTCTGGTTAGGAAGATGCCAAGGTATTTCATTTTTTTTGTGGCTATTGTGAATGGAACTGTGTTTTTTATTTGGGTTTCTGTTTGTTTATTATTGGTGTAGAGAAATACGATTGTCTTTTGTACATTTATTTTGTGTCCTGAGATTTTGCCAAAGGCTTTTATTAATGTAAGGAGGCCTTTGACAGATTCTCTTAGGTTTTCAAGGTACACCATCATATCATCTGCATAGAGAGATAATTGACTTCCTCTTTTCCTATATGAATACCTCTGATTGCCTCCTCTTCTCTGATTGCTTTAGCCAGGACTTCCAATACTATGTTGAACAGGAAGGGAGAGAGTGGGCATCCTTGTCTAGTTCCAGTTTTCAGGGGAATTGGTTCCAATTTTTGTCCATTTAGGAGTATGCTGGCTGTGGGTTTCTCGTAGATGGCTTTTACTATTTTGAGGTAGGTTCCCCGTATGCCTAGATGTTCAAGGGTTTTTATCAAGAAGGGGTGCTGGATTTTATCAAAAGCTTTTTCTGCATCTAGTGATATGATCATGTGGTTTTTGTTTTGACGTCTGTTGATATATTTAATAACATTTATGGTTTTATGAATATTGAACCAGCCTTGCATCCCAGGAATGAAGCCTACTTGGTCATGATGGATGATTTTTGAGATGTATTGCTGAATCCGGTTTGCTAGGATCTTGTTGAGAATTTTAGCATCTATGTTCATCAAAGATATTGGCCTGTAGTTCTCCTTCTTTGTTGGATATTTACCTGGCTTGGGTATCAATGTGATGTTGGCTTCGTAAAATGATTTGGGGAGAGTTCCATCTTTTTCAATCGCCTGGAATACCTTCAGTAGGATTGGTATCAGCTCCTCCTTGAATGTCTTGTAGAATTCTGCTGGAAAGCCATCTGGACCAGGGCTTTTTTTTGTAGGAAGTTTTCTTATTACGTGGTCGATTTCCTTGATTGTTATTGGTCTATTTAGGGTCTCAATTTCTTCTTGTTCCAACCTAGGTAGGTTGTGTGATGTCAGAAAGTCTTCCATTTCCTTCTGGTTTTCAAGTTTGTTTCCATACAAGTGTACGTAGTAGTCTCTAATGATCTTTTGTATTTCTTCAGGGTCAGATGTGACTTCATCTTTTGTGTTTCTGATTATGCTTATTTGGTTTTTTTCTCGTTTTTTCTTGGTCAGTCTAGCTAGGGGACCATCAATCTTGTTTACCCTTTCGAAGAACCAGCTTTTTGTTTCATTGATTTTTTGTAT
>NW_007240821.1:0-677 GCF_000164805.1 Carlito syrichta
CCATCTTACCTAAGGCAATCTACAAATTCAATGCAATACCCATTAAATTACCAACAACATTCTTCTCAGACCTAGAAAAAACAACACAGGAATTCATATGGAAACACAAACATCCAAGAATAGCCAGAACAATCCTCAGCAAAAAAAACAAAGCAGGTGGTATCACAATACTAGATTTCAAACTTTACTATAAAGCTACAATCATCAAAACAGCTTGGTATTGGTACAGGAACAGGCATATAGATCAATGGAACAGAATTTAGATTCCAGAAACAAAACCTCAATTTCTCAACCAACTCATCTTCAACAAAGCCCCCACCACCTAACAATAGGGAGAGGAGAACCTATTCAGTAAATGGTGCTGGGAAAATTGGCTGACCACATGCAGAAGATTGAAACAGGAACCCTATCTATCCCCATGCACAAAGGTTAACTCCAAATGGATCAGAGACCTAAATGCAAAACCTCAAACCATAAGAACCTTAGAAAAGGAAGGAAATACTCTCATGGAAATCGGAACTGGCATCCAATTCCTGTACAAAACCCGAAACCCACAGGACTTAAGAGAGAAGATAGACAAATGGGACCTTATTAAACTGACAAGCTTCTGCAAAGCCAAAGAAACCATCAAGAGAGCAGGGAGACAGCCTACAGACTGGGAAAAAGTATTTGCCAAC
>NW_007240822.1:0-922 GCF_000164805.1 Carlito syrichta
AAAGACATGGACTATAACAGTTATGTCATCATACTTTCTTAGCTACGGTCCCAAAACCATACAAATGTTCATCCACAAGTTTGAAAAACATATTTGAGGGTCATCAGAAAATGACGAAAAATGAACAATGGACGTTAACATGGTTGCATGTAGAAAACCAAATTTTTATCAAAGCCAAATTCATGCTTACCATGATATGACCTCATGTACTGCGATAAAAGAAGTAAAACAAGCTACTTTTTTGGAAATACATACAACTATGCTAAAATGAGGTTAAAATATAATACCCTGATAATTAACTTAATATTTATCTTCACCTAAATGCCAGAAATTTAGTTTCTTGAGCGAGATAGTAAGCATGAGAAGAACAATTTTATTATGGTCTTAGTAGGCTTCCTCCATTAAAAACTAAAGGTTATATGCCTGCAAAATTAGTGAATGTAATTAAGAAACCTATACCCCTTTCCTAATGAATATAGAAAAGGTCAAAATCAATTCAATTGCTGTTTCTAACAATAGGCAAAAATGTAGTGTTCAATTTAAGTTGGTTTTTGCTAAGACTTTGTCATGCCTGTGTTCATCGGTGATATTTGTCTGTGGTTTTCTTTGTTTTTTCTTTGCGTGTGTCTGTCTTGTTTTGCTATCAGAGTAGTTCTGGGCTCATATAGTCAGTTGGGAATTATTTCTGCCTCTTCGATTTTTGTGAAGAGTTGAAATTAAACTTATATTTGCTTTTCGACTGCTTGGAAAAATTCAGCTGTGAAGCCATCAAGGCCCTAGGCTCTTTTTTTCTCCCTCTCTCTTTTCTTTATCTTGTTGTCTGCTTTGTTTTGTTTCGTTTTGTTTTTTGAGTTGGGGTCCCCATCAGTTGCAGGCTGAAGGGCAGTGCACTGACCATTCTTCTGCTTTGGATCCTCTGTTT
>NW_007240823.1:0-823 GCF_000164805.1 Carlito syrichta
TCTTTTGGTCGTCGAAGAGTTTGGTTGTCCACCATTTAAGGCAATGAAACATTCATCATTAATAGCTAGCAGGTTTCAGTAAAATGTCCTTAAGGCCATAGTTCCACTCCAGCAAATAACTGTTCAGATTTCTCTGTACCGTGGGCTCTGGCCTGAGTTGGAGTCTCACTCTGGGATCCGCGCCCGAAGGCAGTGGCCTCTCCCGGCCACCGCAACCTCGACCTGCTGGGTTCCATTGATCCTTCCGCTTCAGCCTTCCGAGGAGCTGGCATTACAGGCATGTGCTACCACGCCCGGCTGATTTTTTGATGTATCGTAGAGATGAGGACTCCCCAAGTTGCCCAGGTGGGTCTCGAACCCGCGGGCTTAGGTTATCCACTCCCCGCAGCCTCCTAAATCGCAGGATTACAGGCTGAGCCACGGAGCCTGGCTTTCTTCTGTTATTGTTTGGAGATGGAGTCTCACTCTCTCGCCCACACTGGAGTGCAGTGGCCGCTCCCGGCCACCGCAGCCTCGACCCGCTGGGCTCCGGCGATGCTTCAACTTCAGCCTTCTAAGTAGCTGTATATACAGGCGCGTGCTACCACGCCCGGCTAATTTTTTGATGTACTGTAGAGATGATTCTTGACCATATCTCTTTTCTAATGTTATATTTGTGTGCGATCTACAAACTCCAATTTCGTATCACTTTGGAGATTTGTTATCAGAAGCTACATGCTTCCTTAACTGCCTCCTGCTTCCCGTTCTGGTCATGGCCCTTCCTCGGAACTTGCTCCATGACACCTTGGTGACTGACTGTCAGTCTGGTGTGGCTCCAGGTCCC
>NW_007240823.1:2275-3302 GCF_000164805.1 Carlito syrichta
CATTTTAGCATAGTGTATGTATTTCCAAAAAAGTAGCTTGTTTTACTTCTTTTATCGCAGTACATGAGGTCATATCATGGTAAGCATGAATTTGGCTTTGATAAAAATTTGGTTTTCTACATGCAACCATGTTAACGTCCATTGTTCATTTTTCGTCATTTTCTGATGACCCTCAAATATGTTTTTCAAACTTGTGGATGAACATTTGTATGGTTTTGGGACCGTAGCTAAGAAAGTATGATGACATAACTGTTATAGTCCATGTCTTTTCATTACATAGGGGAATGATTTCTCTCAAATGTATTCCTAAGATTGCAGTTTCTATACTGTAGGCTGTTAGCACATGTACAGCTAACCCCAAAGTGTTTCACAATTTTAAAGCCTAACTCACACTTCTAACAGGATAAACATACGCAAGGCCTCTTTCTTCATGATTTTTCCAACATTATTCATTTTTCATTTTTCAAGGGTTTTTTTTCCTTTATCTTGGGGTTTGATTGTTAGAGTCAGAGTCTAACTCTGTCGCACAGAGTAGACGGTCACAGACACTGCAGCCTCCGACTCCTGGGCTCGGGCGATTCTTCCAGCTCAGTCTTCCAAGTGTCTGGAACTTTGTGGAGCTCAGGAAGAAAAAAAAAACTGAAGGTGGATCACAGGGAGGAGAGTTTGATGGCCCTTTTTTTTCCAAGTTGCTGGGCGGGTGTCAGACAGGCCTGTGAGCGTCCCCTTGAGCCACAGCGCCATCGTGAGGACATAGTTTCATGGACGAGTCGGAAAGATCTTTGCAATGCCCTAGCCCTTGAGGAAGCAAGGATTGAACGGAACTGGCAGAAGCCAGAGCAGGGTGCGGAAATTTGGGGAATTTCTGAGGAATGAGGGACCAAGACTGAGTCAGCAGCTTCCAAGAGGTCTCGGCACAGGCAGGAGGGGGGCAGGGTTTCAGTTTCCTCAGAGTTTGAGTAGTTCTAGAGCATGCCATTTGCAGTCAAGAGCAGGCCTTGAGGCATTTATCATAGAAAGAGGGTAC
>NW_007240824.1:0-847 GCF_000164805.1 Carlito syrichta
TTCATGTTTTTGTCAGTGCAAATGGAAAGGTCTCCATATAGATATTAGAAAGAACATTTAGATGAATATTACCTCAGTAGCATCAGTATTTGGGCTATACTAGACTTGTAGTAATGCCTGCTCTGAGGACAAGAGGTAGAGAAGTCAACCTCTAGAGTGCCAATTTTTTTCTAAGAAACATGAAAACTCAATTATATATCTAAAGAAAGTCCAAAATTCCTCAACATAAATCCTACAATTAAATTAAATCTAACATCTAGTCAAAAATCGCCTGACTTTCAAAAAATCAGACACATATGATCTATAGAGAGGAGAAAAATCAATAAACAGCTTTAGAAATTATAGAGAAAAATTGGAACTAGTAGATAATGCTAGCAGATAATTTTCTTTCTCATTGGTCTCTTATGCTTTCACATATCTTGTGAGCAAGACACACTGGTTTTTGTTATGTTTTCAAGAATGTTTCTACAGAGAACAGCTTTGGTGATACAGACTTTTCCTCCATAAGTAGCAAATAATAAGTCTGTTTACAGCTTTAAAATAAAGAGACAGTGTCTCCCTCCAGAGCAAAATGCAGAAATCCTGAATGTCTGGTAAATTTTTAAAAATGTCTCACGCTAGGGCAGAGCAGATGGGCTTACTGTCCATTACAAGAGATTCAAGTTTTCTGATTCAAGGTTTATCTCCTGTGGATCAACATATTTTGTGTTTTATACACAGGGTCTCATTTTGTTGCCCAGGCTGGCTTGCAGACGTGGTTTCATTCTCGATTCTTGGCTCAATGATCCTCCTTTCTCATCTTCCTGAACAGCTAGAGGTGCCAGTGTGTTCCAGGCATGGGATCTTG
>NW_007240825.1:0-777 GCF_000164805.1 Carlito syrichta
CCTTTCAAAAAATCAGACACATATGATCTATAGAGAGGAGAAAAATCAATAAACAGCTTTAGAAATTATAGAGAAAAATTGGAACTAGTAGATAATGCTAGCAGACAATTTTCTTTCTCATTGGTCTCTTATGCTTTCACATATCTTGTGAGCAAGACACACTGGTTTTTGTTATGTTTTCAAGAATGTTTCTACAGAGAACAGCTTTGGTGATACAGACTTTTCCTCCATAAGTAGCAAATAATAAGTCTGTTTACAGCTTTAAAATAAAGAGACAGTGTCTCCCTCCAGAGCAAAATGCAGAAATCCTGAATGTCTGGTAAATTTTTAAAAATGTCTCACGCTAGGGCAGAGCAGATGGGCTTACTGTCCATTACAAGAGATTCAAGTTTTCTGATTCAAGGTTTATCTCCTGTGGATCAACATATTTTGTGTTTTATACACAGGGTCTCATTTTGTTGCCCAGGCTGGCTTGCAGACGTGGTTTCATTCTCGATTCTTGGGCTCAATGATCCTCCTTTCTCATCTTCCTGAACAGCTAGAGGTGCCAGTGTGTTCCAGGCATGGGATCTTGCTATGCTTATCAGGCTGGTCTCAAACTTTTGGCCTCCAACAATTCTCCTAGATAAGACTCCCACAATATTGGTGTTGTGGGCATAAGTCACTGAATCCAACCTGTATCATATGATAAATAGTACTCAGCAGTTAAAGGAAAAAAGGAACTAATAATGCTCATCACAACATAAATTATTCTTCTTCTTTTTTTTTTTATTTTTT
>NW_007240826.1:0-1468 GCF_000164805.1 Carlito syrichta
GTAGTGTATTATCAAGGTTCATAAAGAAAACATGGAATTATATATACTCATCAGGAATCTGCATCTACATTATGTTTTTAAGCTCTATAAATACGAATGCTGCATGCAATTTTTCCTTAATATGTACACAATTCATGTAGCCATTCATTTTTCTGATAAATAGCAAAATATGAAAAACAAAATAAATGAGTGTTTTGATTTATTTTTGTTACATGGCATACTTAGTGTTTTGTAAGCCTCTTCTAGGTAGTTTGCTCTGTGAAAGTGTAGGTAAATATTTCACTGATTATATTGAAAAAATATTTTTTATTTTTAGTATATTTATTTATTTATTTTTGAGTTGGAGTCTCACTGTCATCCAGACTAGAGGTCAGTGGCTGCCTCCAGCCACTGCTGTCTCGACCTGCTGGGCTCCGGCGATCCTTCCACCTCAGCCTGCCAAGTAGCTGGAACTACAGGCGCATGCTACCATGCCCGACTAATTTTTTGATTTACTGTAGAGATGAAGTCTCGCCAAGTTGCTCAGGCAGGTCTCGAAACCGCGGGCTCAGGCAATCCACTCCCCTCGGCCTCCCAAAGCGCTGGGATCACAGGCTGAGCTACCGAGCCCAGCAAGAAATATTTTTTAAGGATCATGTATGAATTTAGACTGTATCTCAAAAGTATTGATCTCTTAGACAAGATCATATGTATATACTACACTATTCTTTATCTTGAGGCCATGTGACTCTACATACATAAGCATGTAGCATACGTACACATGTGTATTCATATTTGGAGGTGTTTTCTAAATAGGAAGAGGCAATGAACCAACCATGTTGTTCTTTCAGACTTGATCCCCAAAACTTTTCCTTTCTTCCATTTATGGTGAAATCTAGGAAAGAAAATACCGTCATTAATAGAAGCTGATAATGACACATGAATACAAGAACTTTGTACTTGAAAATTAATCTATGGGATTTTTGGCTGTGTCTATTACCAAAATCGCTACTCTTTAATCATAAAACACAAACAAGGAAATATGATCCTTGTCTGTCCCGCAGGTTTAGCTCATGTGAGAAAAAAAGTCTAATCAATAGTCTGCAAATGAGTACAAAAATATAGTTAGAATGAATAAGACCTAGTATTCGATTGAGAAAAGGCTGGCTATAAAAAACAACATTCTCTATTTTAAAATATCGAAAAGAGTGGAATGAGAATACTCTTTGCATAAAGAAATAATAAATACTTGAGGTGATACACATTCCAATTGCACTGATTTGATGATTAATCCTTGTATGCATGTATCCAACATCACATGTGCCCCATAAATTTATAAATCTATCATATAATTCATGTACCCATAATTAAATATAAAAAAATTAAAAATTGAGGTCTATATAAAATTCAATGTAGTCTAATCAATTAAACAGTATTTAGTCATTTAATAGTTTGGGGGTATTTTTAATTCTGCATTCTCAGGGTCTTA
>NW_007240827.1:0-950 GCF_000164805.1 Carlito syrichta
TGTTTTTGTTATTGTGAACAGTGCTGCAATAAACACAACACGCATGGTATTAAAACCATTTTGAACTCGTCAATTTTGATGCCTTTTAGTGCTTCTGTCATTTTTTGTTTCACTTCTTTCACATCAGCAAAACATTGCCTTTTGAGGACTTTTTTATTCCAGGGAAACAAAAAACAGCTGCTAAGGGCTGGACTAGGTGAATAGGGAGGGTGGGGGATAGGGGCCCTGCTGGTTTTGGTCAAAAAACTGATGAACAGCGAGGTGTGAGCAGCTGTGTTGTCACAGTAGAAGAACCAGTCACCTCTCCGCCACAACTCAGGAAGTCTCTTCTGCAAATCGTGATGCAATCTTCCCAAAATTCCAGGTAAAATCTTTGGTTGACTGATATGGAGGAACAATTCCAAGCTTACCACAAGGGACCCACCCTCCAAAAGATAATTCTGGATTTGTTGGGGGGAAGTGCCCTCATATATATTTGTGTCATTTGTACAATTTTAGGAAACCTCTTGCATGTTTTGGCTTAAAGTACCTGAATGGGACTGCTTTCTTAAGCTCAAAGAAGGAAAGCAGGTACAGAAGGAGATAGATAAGTTACCTACTCTCCTGGTGTGAAGAATACTGCAAACAGTAATTATATTATTTTTAGAGTAAATATAAAGGCTTGCTCTGGCCTGTGATGGAAATAACTTCCACTGTCTTTTCTAATATCATGCTTTTAACAGAACAGACGATGGAAAAGGAGAAGAAAGCAGCAGCCAAAAGTTCTTGTAGACGCTTCCAGAGGATGAACTGTGGCTGTTTTCTTTACCTATGCCATGCTGATATTTTTGAAACAACCTGAGCAGACAGATTGTAGAATCATTTAGCCGCTTCCTCCAGGAAGCTGTCTCTGGTCATCCCTGCATCAGCAGATATCTCAAAGTTATCTGCCATCATGGAATTATATACTT
>NW_007240828.1:0-1323 GCF_000164805.1 Carlito syrichta
GAGGCAGCAAAATGTTGACTGCTAGTCATTGAGACTATATTAACTCATTTGCAACCACTGATGTGAATTCACGTCATTCCATATTCTGTTCCTGGTTGCCAGAGATGTGAATTTACATCATTGCAAATTCTGTTTCTGAATGCTGCAGTGTTGCCATATGTATGTGTTATTATATTTTGCTTGAAAATGAATAGTCAGGCAAGGAGAGAGAAAGTTAATTGAGATGACTATCTGATATCTACTGTGCAATGTTGCTGATTTACATAGTTGGTAAAAAATCACAGATTGTCCATAACTTTGTTGCAATCAGTGTTGTATACTTGTATTTTGATAATTTCATGGATTTCAGACTTCAAAGTTAGAAATAATTTACCATAATTATGGAAAATAAAGAAACATATACTGCTGGTCTCGGTGGCTCAGCCTGTAATCCCGCACCTTGGGAGTCTGAGGTGAGTGAATTGCCTGAGCCCGCGGGTTCGAGACCCACCTGGGCAACTTGGCAAGACCTCATCTTTACAATAAATCAAAAAATCTGCCAGGCGTGGTAGCGCACGCCTGTAGTTCCAGCTACTTGGAAGGCTGAGGTGGAAGGATCGTGGAAGCCCAGCTGGTTGAGGCTGCGGTGACCGGGAGCGGCCATTGCACTCCAGTCTGGGTGACAGAGTGAGACTCCGAGTAAAAAAAAAAAATAATAATAGTATATATATATATATATATATATATATATATATATATATATATGCTGATGAGATTTCTCAGGTCGAAGGTGAATCTATTTAACTTATTAGTGATAGTAAGTCAGATAGTGTTGTAATGATGCAATGTAAATGCAGAAATATAACACAGATATGCCAAGCTCAGGGCTCAACCTGTCATCCCAACACTTTGGGAGGCTGAGGCGAGTGGATCGCCTGAGCCCACGGACTAGAGACCAGCCTGGGCAATTTGATGAGACCTCATCTCTACAATAAATAAAAAAATAGCCAGGCATGGCCACACATGCCTGTAGTTCCAGCTACTTGGATGGCTGAGTTGGAAGGGTCACCTGACTTCAGCAGGTCGAGGCTGCAGTGGCCGTGAGACTCCAATTCAAATTTTAAAAAAAGAAATATAACACGGATAATCTATGACAGTGAATCTAGTACTGGTTGAGAACAAATCAGACACTGAGTAAACAAAATATAATCCAAAGAGAAAATTAGAAGTGTTTATTGATAATCCAGGTGTCAAGGTATTTCCAAATGATCCTCAAAGTATAAGTTAAGTTGTGGGACTATTTATTGGAGATGATTTTATAGAAATGATCTCAGCTCAAACTTG
>NW_007240829.1:0-1678 GCF_000164805.1 Carlito syrichta
CATTAGGCTCTTGTGATTTTCTTTTTTTGATGTGCATGTGCAATGTCTGAATTTTCCTCTCGACACTATCTTCATGTCATCCCAGAAATTCTGATAGGATGTCTTTGTTTTCATTTGTTTCTAGGAAATTTTTATTTCTATCTTGATTTCTGTATTGACCCAGAAGTCATTCAGCAGTGTGTTGTTTAGTGTTCATGCCTTTGTGTGTTTTGGAGGGATCTTGTTGGGAGCAATATCTATTCTTATCCCACTGTGATCTGAGAAGATGCATGGCATTATTCATACTTGATTTTTGTCTGAGAATGTGATCAATCCTGGACTGTATTCCATGTGCTGATGAGTAGAACATAAACTTTGTAGTTGTTGGGTGAAGTGTTCTATAGATGTTTATTCAATCCATTTGATCAATGAACTAAGGCTCCATATCTTCTGCCTCAATGATCTGCTAGGGCTGTTAGTGGGGTATTGAGGTCTCCAATCATGAGTGTGTGGAGGTCTATGTCCTTTCTTAGTCTACTAAGTAATTGTTTTATCAAACCTGGTGCTCCTGTGATAGGTGCATATATGTTTAAGATAAATGTTTCTTGCTGTGAATTAAAACTTTTATCACTATTTAGTTAGTGTCTTTCTGTCTTTTTTAACTTTTGATGGTTTGAAATTTGCTTTGTCTTATATCAGAATAGTCACACTTACTCTTTTCTGCATTTTATTTGCTAGAAAGATACTTTTCCAACCTTTAACTTTGAGCCTACAGTTACCCTTTGCAGTGAGGTGAATTTCCTGGAGGCAGCAAAATGTTGACTGCTAGTCATTGGAGACTATATTAACTCATTTGCAACCACTGATGTGAATTCACGTCATTCCAAATTCTGTTCCTGGTTGCCAGAGATGTGAATTTACATCATTGCAAATTCTGTTTCTGAATGCTGCAGTGTGGCCATATGTATGTGTTATTATATTTTGCTTGAAAATGAATAGTCAGGCAAGGAGAGAGAAAGTTAATTGAGATGACTATCTGATATCTACTGTGCAATGTTGCTGATTTACATAGTTGGTAAAAAATCACAGATTGTCCATAACTTTGTTGCAATCAGTGTTGTATACTTGTATTTTGATAATTTCATGGATTTCAGACTTCAAAGTTAGAAATAATTTACCATAATTATGGAAAATAAAGAAACATATACTGCTGGTCTCGGTGGCTCAGCCTGTAATCCCGCACCTTGGGAGTCTGAGGTGAGTGAATTGCCTGAGCCCGCGGGTTCGAGACCCACCTGGGCAACTTGGCAAGACCTCATCTTTACAATAAATCAAAAAATCTGCCAGGCGTGGTAGCGCACGCCTGTAGTTCCAGCTACTTGGAAGGCTGAGGTGGAAGGATCGTGGAAGCCCAGCTGGTTGAGGCTGCGGTGACCGGGAGCGGCCATTGCACTCCAGTCTGGGTGACAGAGTGAGACTCCGAGTAAAAAAAAATAATAATAATAGTATATATATATATATATATATATATATATATATATATATATATATGCTGATGAGATTTCTCAGGTCGAAGGTGAATCTATTTAACTTATTAGTGATAGTAAGTCAGATAGTGTTGTAATGATGCAATGTAAATGTAGAAATATAACACAGATATGCCAAGCTCAGGGCTCAACCTGTCATCCCAACACTTTGG
>NW_007240830.1:0-5569 GCF_000164805.1 Carlito syrichta
AAACATAACTTATTATAGGTTCAATTTTGTATAATCTGTTTGGATTTCATTGCATTTCTGCATATTTGGAAAAATGTAAATGCAACATTTGTAAGAAAAAATTTTCTATCATTATTATTTATTTTTATTTTTAATCATAAAGATATGTCTTGCCAAGTTGCCCGGGCTGGTCTTAAACCTGCATGCTCAGGCAATCCACCTTGCCTCGGTCTCCCAAAGTTCTGGGATGACAGGCTGAGTCACTGAGCCCAGCCTGTGTCATTAATTTTGAAAAGCAAAATGTTATACTTGAAGGACATGTTGACCAATAATTATGTACCATGGTCTTCTTCACTAGTCCCATCAAAATACTTAATGCTAGAATTTTTTTTCATCTCGGACACTGTAGTATTGCTCCACTTTTTAAAAATTTCTTTGGCCATTTGAATCTGTGGTGAATCTGATTATAATACAAGTTTGAGCTGAGATCATTTCTATAAAATCATCTCCAATAAATAGTCCAACAACTTAACTTATACTTTGAGGATCATTTGGAAATACCTTGACACCTGGATTATCAATAAACACTTCTAATTTTCTCTTTGGATTATATTTTGTTTACTCAGTGTCTGATTTGTTCTCAACCAGTACTAGATTCACTGTCATAGATTATCCGTGTTATATTTCTTTTTTTAAAATTTGAATTGGAGTCTCACGGCCACTGCAGCCTCGACCTGCTGAAGTCAGGTGACCCTTCCAACTCAGCCATCCAAGTAGCTGGAACTACAGGCATGTGTGGCCATGCCTGGCTATTTTTTTATTTATTGTAGAGATGAGGTCTCATCAAATTGCCCAGGCTGGTCTCTAGTCCGTGGGCTCAGGCGATCCACTCGCCTCAGCCTCCCAAAGTGTTGGGATGACAGGTTGAGCCCTGAGCTTGGCATATCTGTGTTATATTTCTACATTTACATTGCATCATTACAACACTATCTGACTTACTATCACTAATAAGTTAAATAGATTCACCTTCGACCTGAGAAATCTCATCAACATATATATATATATATATATACTATTATTATTTTTTTTTTTTTACTCGGAGTCTCACTCTGTCACACAGACTGGAGTGCAATGGCCGCTCCCGGTCACCGCAGCCTCAACCAGCTGGGCTCCCATGATCCTTCCACCTCAGCCTTCCAAGTAGCTGGAACTACAGGCGTGTGCTACCACGCCTGGCTGATTTTTTGATTTATTGAAAAGATGAGGTCTTGCCAAGTTGCCCAGGTGGGTCTTGAACCCGCGGGCTCAGGCAATTCACTCATCTCAGCCTCCCAAGGTGCGGGATTACAGGCTGAGCCACTGAGACCAGCAGCATATATTTCTTTATTTTCCATAATGATGATAAATTATTTCTAACTTTGAAGTCTGAAGTCCATGAAATTATCAAAATATAAGTATACAACACTGATTGCAACAAAGTTATGGCCAATCTGCGATTTTTTACCAACTATGTAAATCAGCAACATTGCACAGTAGATATCAGATAGTCACCTCAATTAACTTTCTCTCTCCTTGCCTGACTATTCATTTTCAAGCAAAACATAATAACACATACATATGGCAACACTGCAGCATTCAGAAACAGAATTTGCAATGATGTAAATTCACATCTCTGGCAACCAGGAACAGAATTTGGAATGATGTGAATTCACATCAGTGGTTGCAAATGAGTTAATATAGTCCCCAATGATTAGCAGTCAATATTTTGCTGCCTCCAAGAAATTCACCTCACTGCAAAGGGTAATTGTAGGCTCAAAGTTAAAGGCTGGAAAAGGATCTTTCTAGCAAATAAAATGCAGAAAAGAGTAAGCGTGACTATTCTGATATAAGACAAAGCAGATTTCAAACCATCAAAAGTTAAAAAAGACAGAAAGATACTAACTAAATGGTGATAAAAGTTTTAATTCACAGCAAGAAACATTCACCTTAAACATATATGCACCTATCACAGGAGCACCAGGTTTGATAAAACAATTACTTAGTAGACTAAGAAAGGACATAGACCTCCACACACTCATGATTGGAGACCTCAATACCCCACTAACAGCCCTAGCAGATCATTGAGGCAGAAGATACGGAGCCTCAGTTCATTGATCAAATGGATTGAATAAACATCTATAGAACACTCCACCCAACAACTACAACGTTTATGTTCTGCTCATCAGCACATGGAATGCAGTCTAGGATTGATCACATTCTCAGACAAAAATCAAGTATGAATAATGCCATGCATCTTCTCAGATCACAGTGGGATAAGAATAGATATTGCTCCCAACAAGATCCCTCCAAAACACACAAAGTCATGAACACTAAACAACACACTGCTGATGACTTCTGGGTCAATACAGAAATCAAGATAGAAATAAAAATTTCCTAGAAACAAATGAAAACAAAGACATCCTATCAGAATTTCTGGGATGACATGAAGATAGTGTCGAGAGGAAAATTCAGAACATTGCACATGCACATCAAAAAAAGAAAAATCACAAGAGCCTAATGTCACACCCAAGGGAGTTGGAAAGGCAAGATTATATAAATCGTAATTTCAGAAGAAAAATCCAGATTACTAAAATAAAGTCACAATTGCTGGATATAGAAAACAAAAATTTCATACAAAGGATCAACCCGGCAACAAACTGTTTTTTTTTTTTTTTTTTGAGTTGGAGTCTCACTCTGTCACCCAGACTGGAGTGCAGTGGCTGCTCCACGGCAGCCTCGACCTGCTGAGCTCCGGCGATCCTTCCGCCTCAGCCTTCCAAGTGACTGGAACTACAGCCGTGCACTACCATGCCCGGCTCATTTTTTGATTTATTGTAGAGATGAGGTCTCGCCAAGTTGCCCAGGCGTCTCGAACCTGTGGGCTCAGGCAATCCACTTACCTCAGTCTCACAAAGACACGGGATTACAGGCTGAGCCACCGAGCCCGCCTCAAACTGGTTCTTTGAAGGAATAAACATGATTGATGAATCCCTGGCCAGACTAACAAAGTAAAAACAATAACGAAAACAAAAAAGCCAGAGAGAAAATCCAAATAAACACTATTAGAAATGAAAAAGAAAAAAGGCAATATCACAACAGACCCCGAAAAAAATTCAAAAGATTATCAGAGGTTACTATGAATATCTGTATGTATATAAACTAGAAAATCTAAAGGAAATGGAGGATTTTCTTCCATCACACAAACTTCCAAGGTTGAATCAACAAGAAACTGAAACTTGAAACAGACCATAACAATGCAGAAAATCAACTCAATCACAAGAAATTTCCCTGCCCCCCAAAATCCATGGATCAGATGGCTTCCTAGCTAATTTCTATAAGACATACAAGAAGGAACTGACACCTAGTTTGAAAATATTTTTTCCTGACCCATATGTTGTCTTTTCATTTTGTTGCTTGTTTCCTTTGCTGTGCAGAAGCTTTTTAGTTTGATATACTCCCATTTGATTTCTTTTGTCGCCTAAGCTTTTGATGTGATAGTCAAAAAATTATTGCCAAGGCCAATAATTTTGACCAAGAAGCTTTTCCCTTGTGTTTTATTTCTGGGATCTTACAGTTTAAGACTTTACATTTAGATCTTTAATCCATCCTGAGTTGGTTTTTGTGTTCTCTATAAGATAAAGGTTCAGACGGGCTCTGTGGCTCAGCCTGCAATCCCGCACCTTTGGGAGGCTGAGGTGAGTGGATTGCCTGAGCCCGTGGGTTCAAGCGCCACCCGGGAAACTTGGCGAGATCTCATCTTTACAATAAATCAAAAATGAGCTGGACTTGGTAGCATGCACCTGTAGTTCCAGCTACTTGGAAGGCTGAGGCAGAAGGATCGCTGAAGCCCAGCAGGTCGAGGCTGCAGTGACCGGGAGCGGCCACTGCACTCCAGTCTGGGTGACAGAGTGAGACACCAACTCAAAAAAAAAAAAAAAAAAAGGTAAAGGTCAAATTTCATTTTTTGCATGTGTATGGCCAGGCCTTAATTGCTCCTTTTTCACAGGGATTATTGCCTGTTTTTTGCCCCAATTTTTGCCAAATAACTCCTTTTTGTCCTTCCAGTCTAAGAACAAAGGCATATTTCTTAGGATGATCATTTTTGCTCAATCGTTATTCTACCTTTAAAAGGTATCTTCAATAGAATATACAGTTTGCAAGAATGAGAACAATGTTTAACTTGCTCCGTAAGGTATTCTTGAAACATAGAAAAATTCCTAATACTTAACAAGTACTGAGTAGCATTTGTTACATTCAATGAAACTTGAAAATCATCCTATTGTTAGTGTGTGAGAGGTGGGCTTTTATGAGGCGTTTGTGATTCTTTACATTTTAAGCGATGTACAAGACATGCCAACAGAATGTCATTTGTGGGTATCATGAAGTATTTTAAAGGATATATATTGATTATTTGAGTTGTCTGTGGAGGAAAGATTACTTTAAATGGATGTTTCTTCTGATTTCTATTTTCAAGTTGTAAGTAGAAAATAGAGTTTATATGACATTATAAGATTGTTATATCTTTATTAAATTCACTGCTCAATTTTTAATAAAAGTATATGCATTATTTATTTCCAAATTTAACACGCATATTCTCTTTAGCTGGAATGCTGATTCTAGAGGAAAACAATTTTAATAATGAACAGAACTGAAGGCTAATCTTATATTGTTTTATTCCTGTAGCATTTAAAGACCAAAAGCCTGTCTTTTAACAAGTTTCATGTTTTCAACAAATATGCTTTTTATTTTATTAGTTTCCAAAGTTTGCTTTTTACTTGTAAATAGCATGACCATTTACAAACCTCTTTCCACTCTTCTCCACAACTTACAAAATATTTTACTGTTTATATCACCTATTAGAACTACATCTAGAATGACCCAATGACCGTCTGTATACCTAACTGAATTGTACCCCACATCTTTAAAATAGAAATTTTTAAAAAAGCATTTGTGAAGAAAGTATCTTGATTTTGCAGACGTTGCCACCTTGAGCCTTTACTCTTCAGTCATTGTCAACCCCACTGTGTTCTTTAACATCGCCATAGATGACTAGCCCTTGGGCCGAGTCTCCTTCGAGCTGTTTGTAGACAAAGTTCCAAAGATCAGAAAACTTTCATGCTCTGAGCACTGAAGAGAAAGGATTTGGTTATAAGGGTTTCTATCTTCACAGAATTATTCCAGTGATTATGTGCTTGGGTGGTGACTTTACAAGCCATAATGGCACCGGCGGCAAGTCCATCTATGGGGAAAAATTTGAAGATGAGCTTCATCTTGAAGCATACCAGTCCTGGCATCTTGTCCAGGGCAAATGCTGGACAAATGGCTCCCAGTTTTTCCACTGCTTTACCAACACAAATGGCTCCCAGTTTTTCCACTGCTTTACTAAGACTGAATGGTTGGATGGCAAGCATGTGGTTTTTGGCACATGGCACCGGCGGCAAGTCCATCTATGGGGAAAAATTTGAAGATGAACTTCATCTTGAAGCATACCAGTCCTGGCATCTTGTCCAGGGCAAATGCTGGACAAATGGCTCCCAGTTTTCCACTGCTT
>NW_007240831.1:0-1244 GCF_000164805.1 Carlito syrichta
AAATAAAACACAAGGGAAAAGCTTCTTGGTCAAAATTATTGGCCTTGGCAATAATTTTTTGACTATCACATCAAAAGCTTAGGCGACAAAAGAAATCAAATGGGAGTATATCAAACTAAAAAGCTTCTGCACAGCAAAGGAAACAAGCAACAAAATGAAAAGACAACATATGGGTCAGGAAAAAATATTTTCAAACTAGGTGTCAGTTCCTTCTTGTATGTCTTATAGAAATTAGCTAGGAAGCCATCTGATCCATGGATTTTGGGGGGCAGGGAAATTTCTTGTGATTGAGTTGATTTTCTGCATTGTTATTGGTCTGTTTCAAGTTTCAGTTTCTTGTTGATTCAACCTTGGAAGTTTGTGTGATGGAAGAAAATCCTCCATTTCCTTTAGATTTTCTAGTTTATATACATACAGATATTCATAGTAACCTCTGATAATCTTTTGAATTTTTTTCGGGGTCTGTTGTGATATTGCCTTTTTTCTTTTTCATTTCTAATAGTGTTTATTTGGATTTTCTCTCTGGCTTTTTTGTTTCGTTATTGTTTTTACTTTGTTAGTCTGGCCAGGGATTCATCAATCATGTTTATTCCTTCAAAGAACCAGTTTGAGGCGGGCTCGGTGGCTCAGCCTGTAATCCCGTGTCTTTGTGAGACTGAGGTAAGTGGATTGCCTGAGCCCACAGGTTCGAGACGCCTGGGCAACTTGGCGAGACCTCATCGCTACAATAAATCAAAAAATGAGCCGGGCATGGTAGTGCACGGCTGTAGTTCCAGTCACTTGGAAGGCTGAGGCGGAAGGATCGCCGGAGCTCAGCAGGTCGAGGCTGCCGTGGAGCAGCCACTGCACTCCAGTCTGGGTGACAGAGTGAGACTCCAACTCAAAAAAAAAAAAAAAAAAACAGTTTGTTGCCGGGTTGATCCTTTGTATGAAATTTTTGTTTTCTATATCCAGCAATTGTGACTTTATTTTAGTAATCTGGATTTTTCTTCTGAAATTACGATTTATATAATCTTGCCTTTCCAACTCCCTTGGGTGTGACATTAGGCTCTTGTGATTTTTCTTTTTTTGATGTGCATGTGCAATGTTCTGAATTTTCCTCTCGACACTATCTTCATGTCATCCCAGAAATTCTGATAGGATGTCTTTGTTTTCATTTGTTTCTAGGAAATTTTTATTTCTATCTTGATTTCTGTATTGACCCAGAAGTCATTCAGCAGTGTGTTGTTTAGTGTTCATGCCTT
>NW_007240832.1:0-946 GCF_000164805.1 Carlito syrichta
GGGATACTGCGAGCAAATGGGATGGAGGGGGTGCTCTCCTGGGATACAGAAGGAATGATTTGGTAGCTAAGATAAAACAAGCCAAATTCATTAGAGTGTCCACAGCCAGCAATGGTGATCTTGCTGGTCTTGCCATTCTTGGACCCAAAGTTCTTCATGACTTCCACAAAATTCATGTCCTCTTTCACCTTGCCAAAAACCACATGCTTGCCATCCAACCATTCAGTCTTAGTAAAGCAGTGGAAAAACTGGGAGCCATTTGTGTTGGTAAAGCAGTGGAAAAACTGGGAGCCATTTGTCCAGCATTTGCCCTGGACAAGATGCCAGGACTGGTATGCTTCAAGATGAAGTTCATCTTCAAATTTTTCCCCATAGATGGACTTGCCGCCGGTGCCATGTGCCAAAAACCACATGCTTGCCATCCAACCATTCAGTCTTAGTAAAGCAGTGGAAAAACTGGGAGCCATTTGTGTTAGTAAAGCAGTGGAAAAACTGGGAGCCATTTGTCCAACATTTGCCCTGGACAAGATGCCAGGACTGGTATGCTTCAAGATGAAGTTCATCTTCAAATTTTTCCCCATAGATGGACTTGCCGCCGGTGCCATTATGGCTTGTAAAGTCACCACCCAAGCACATAATCACTGGAATAATTCTGTGAAGATAGAAACCCTTATAACCAAATCCTTTCTCTTCAGTGCTCAGAGCATGAAAGTTTACTGATCTTTGGAACTTTGTCTACAAACAGCTCGAAGGAGACTCGGCCCAAGGGCTAGTCATCTATGGCGATGTTAAAGAACACAGTGGGGTTGACAATGACTGAAGAGTAAAGGCTCAAGGTGGCAACGTCTGCAAAATCAAGATACTTTCTTCACAAATGCTTTTTTAAAAATTTCTATTTTAAAGATGTGGGGTACAATTCAGTTAGGTATACAGACGGTCATTGGGT
>NW_007240833.1:0-18214 GCF_000164805.1 Carlito syrichta
AAGTACCTCCTCACCCCCAGAGTTTCTTTCTGTCTTATCATCCTCTTAGCCATTGACATGTCTACAGGTGTCTTGTTTATTATTAAGTGTCTTTTCCCCCAACGTGATGCAGGCCTTGTGAGAGCAAGGCCCGGGTCTGACTTGTTCACTCATGCAAGCCCAGTGCCTAGAACCATGCCTGGCATTAAGAAGGTACTCAAAAAATAATTTAAGTGAATGGTTCACCCCCAGGCATCACTGTTGGCAGCAACTTCTTGGACAGAGGATGATATTTTTGCTTGTTTATCTTGTATATATAGATTTAGTCACAAAAACTGCTAGACTGCATGGTTGCCCTTTATAATTTGTCATTCTAATTTGTTGACCAAGAAATGATGTCTCTACAATAAGTCAAAAGAATTAGCTGAGTGTGGTGGTCTGTGCCTGTATTTTCAGCTACTTGAAGGCTCAGGCAGAAAGATCACCTGAGTCCAATAGGTCAAGACTGTGGTGGCTGTGAGTGTGCCACTGCACTCCAGCCTGAATGACAGAGTGAGACACCAACTAAAAAAAAGTGTATATAAATATATATTTCTTATATTTATTTTATTTTACATGTATTATATGTATATTTATTATATACATAGTGTGTATATATCTGTCTAATCTGATTACTTCACTTACTACCTCTATCTCCTAAGTCAAAACCCCCAACTTTCTTCCCTAAACTATTAGATTTTTTCTCACGTGTTTCCTGGAAAGTAGCTGGAATGGCTTTTTAGAAATGTAAGTTAGGTCATGGCATTTCCTTGTTTTAGCAGAGTATCCCATCATCCTCATGATGAAAGCTTAACTCCTTACCATAGCCTGGATAGCGCTCCCTCTTAGCCTTCTTTTCTTTGCTTTGGTTTGCTTCTCTCTTTTCTTTTCTTTTTTTTTTTTGAGTTGGAGTCTCACCCTGTCACCCAGACTGGAGTGCAGTGGCTGTTCCCGGCCACCGCAGCCTAGACCTGCTGGGCTCCAGTGAGTCTTCCTTCTCAGCCTTCCAAGTATCTGGAACTACAGGTGCACACTACCATGCACGGATGATTTTTTGTTTATTGTAGAGATAATGTCTCACCAAGTTGCCCAGGCAGGTCTCGAACCCGCGGGCTCAACAATTCACTCACTTCAGCCTCCCAAAGGCACGGGATTACAGGCTGAGCCACCAAGCCTGGCTCCTTTTCTTTTTCAATACACCAAAATCTATTTTACTTCTATATACTAGCTATAAGCAATATGAAAGTAAAATTAAGAAGACAATTCTGTGTAAAAAATAATAAACAGTAATACTATACTTAAGACCATATTTAACCAAAGTGTAAGATTTGGATGTGGAAAATTACAAAAGTTGCTGAAATTAATTCAAGACAGCCAAAATAAATGTAGAGACATCTTATGTTCATGTAGAAGACGTAATCATTTTTTAGATGGCAGCACAACACAGAACAATCTACAAAATCATTGTGATTTTTATGAAAATCTCAACATCCTTTTGGCAGAAGTGGGCAAGCCAGTCCTAACACTCATGTGAAATTTTAAGGAGTTCCAAGTGGCCAAATCAATCATGCTAAAGAAAAGCCAACTTGGAGGCTCGTATTTCTCAATTTCAAATCTGACTGCAAATTAGGAGAAAACTGCATGATGCTAGCACAAAGATATACATAGAGATCAATGGAACTGAATTTCTAGGTCCAAAAATAAATCCACACCTCTATGGTCAATTGGTTGTTGACAATAGAGAACAAGTACTGAGATCATTAAATAAAACAAATGGTGTTAGACCATTGATTACTCACATTTGGAGGAATAAAATTGTACCCTTTCCTTACACCACATAGAAAAATGAGCTCAAAGTGGTTCAAAGGTCTAAATATAAGAGGTAAAAATATTAACTCTTGAAGAAATGATAGGGATAAATCTTCATGACCTTGGATTCAGCAGAGGTTTCTTAGATCTGACACTGAAAGCACAAACAACTAAAGGAAAATTACCTCAAACTAAGAACTTTTGTGCATCAAAAGACACTATCAAGAAAGTGAAAAGATGATCCATAGAATGGGAGAAAATATTTGTATATCTGATAAGAACCTGTTATCCACAATAGAGAACTTCTGTTACTCAATAAAAAAAGACTAACAGCCCAGTTAAAAAAAAATGTAGAAAGAACTTGAATATACACTTTGCCAAAAAGACATGCAAATGGCCAAAAAGCAAATGAAAAGATGACCAGTATTATTACTATCTGGACATGCACATTGAAACTTTATGAGTTACCCCTTCATATACATTAAGAAGTTTACAACCAAAATTAAAAATAACAAGTACTGGCAAGGACACAGAGAAATTCCAACCCGTAGACATTGTAGGTGGAATATAAAATGGTGCAACTTTTGTGTAACATTGTTTGACATTGCCTCAAATAAAAATAGAATTACTGTACCAATCAATGATAGCATTCCTAGGTATGTACAGCAGGTCCTTGAATAACGTCATTTCATTCAATGTTATTTTGTTATAATATTGATGGAAAAAAACTCAATTCCTGGCCAGGGCCACTGTCTACCATGTATGTGGAGTTTGCATGCTCTCCCCTGTCAGCGTGGGTTTCCTCAGGATACTCTGGTCTCCCCCCACTTCCCAAAGATGTGCACGTTACGTGAATGGGTGTGTTTACATTGTACCAGTCTGAATATGCACATTACGTGAATGTGGGTGTATGAGAGTGCTTCCTGAGATGGAATGCTGTCCTGTCCAGGGTTGGTTGCTGCCTTGTGCCTTGAGCTTCTAAGATGCACTCAGGCCACGTGTAACCCTAAACTGGAATAATGGAGTAAGGAATGATGCTACTTGCTTTTACTACTTCTTCTTAAGTGAATAGAGAGCTCACAGTCATTTCAATGTTTAACATTAGAGATGTTTTGATATTTATTTAGAAGTTTGGTGATATTTCTCTGCCCAGAAAAATGCTCTAGGAACTTAACTCTTGTTTATATCAATTAGCCTGCGGTAAAGTTGTTTTATTATAAATCATTTCACTTAAAGTAGCAGTGTCCAGGACCTATTGACAATGTTAAGTAAAGACTGGTTGTACTGTGAAAGAAAACAGGTATTCCAACACAAACTAGTATAAATATTTATGGAACCATTAGTCACAATACCCAAAAGTTGGAAACAACCTGAGTGTCCATCAAGAGATGAATAGATAAACAAAATGTGATGTATCAGAAACACATATTATTTATCCCTAAATAAGGAAGAATATAGTAAAATGATGCAGCCACTGTGTAAAACAATATGGCCACTAATCTATGTAGATTGAACATGGAGTTCACATATGACCCAGTAATTCCACTTCTGGTATCAATCTCAAAGGAACTGAAAGCAGGTACTCATACAGATATTTGTACTCCTGTGTTTATTACAATCACCAAAAGGTGAAAGCAGCCAAGGTGTCCATCAACAGGTGAATAAACAAACATAGTGTTGTCCACCCATCCAATGCATGTGCATACCCTGAAACTAAAATAAAAATGAAAAAAAAGAAAACAGCCCCCAAAACCAAAAATCTCTGAAAATCTCACAACAATTAGAAAACAAAAAAGAAAGAATTGCTAGCCAAACCTTAACACTTGAAATGAATTGGCTCTAATGATACTTTATGAATGTGATGAGAACTCATACATTCTTGGCATCTTAGTTCAGGACCTGTCTGACTCCATGGTTATCCCATAATCTTTGGTTACAGACTTGAATCACGGCCCCTCCTACATTATGTTCTTCATTTGTAGCACAGAGATAGAGGTGAGATTTCCAAGGTGGTCTGTGATTGAGATGAATTTTGCAAACTTGAAAACATAAAGGCTGTAACTTGCATGTACTTTTTGAGAGAAGAGTATGAAGGACCGAAATCTATCTGTCCATGGGGTGATTATCTTCCCAAGGTCAATTTCAAGGCTCCATTACTTGCTTTGCTGTCCAAATATGAAAGCCACTAGTTTACATTCAAGAATGATTTCCCTCATAATCTTGTGTTTTGGGCCCAAATGTTAGTGGAATAGTCAATGTTCATGCAGGGTTTAACTTGGCTTTGTGTCCTCTGAGGGATAAGTCCTATGCACGAGGAAGTGGAAATGATGTAAGAGCTGAGTATTTCTTGGGATAAGTTTACTTGGTAAAAATGTTGCCATTTTCTTTTTTTATTTTTATTTTTTGAGTTGGAGTCTCACTCTGTCACCCAGACTGGAATGCAGTGGCCGCTCCCGGCCACCGCAGCCTCAACCTGCTGGGCTTCGGCAATCCTTCTGCCTCAGCCTTCCAAGTAGCTGGAACTGCAGGAGTGAGATACCACGCCTGGCTCATTTTGATTTATTGCAGAGATGAGGTCTCACCAAGTTGCCCAGGCGGGTCTCGAACCTGCAGGCTCAGGCAATTCACTCACCTCAGCCTCCCAAAGGCGTGGCCATTTTCACCACTTGTAAGAGGTATATAATTCAGTGGAATTCAGTATACTGGCAGTGTTGTGCAGCCATCAATCTAGTTCCAGAACATTTTCCTGACCTCCAGAGGAAACTCAGTGCTCCCCATCCCCCCCATTCTTGGCAACCACTAATCTACATTCTTTCTCTGTGGATTTGCCTATTCTGCTGTTCCACATAAGTGGATTTTCACAGTATGTGGCCTTTTGTGTCTGACTTCTTTCGCTGAGCACGCTGTTTTCAAGGTCTATCCATATTGTGACATGTCAGCATCTCGTATCTTTTTTCCTTGTAACTACATATGTGTGATATTTGCTAACTAGACCATTTTTAAATTTAATGTTCTGTATCTAACTACATCCACATTGTTGTGTAACCTCTGCCCCATCCATCTCCAGAACTTTCTTCATCTTTCCCCACTGGAAGTCAGTCTATACTTGTTAAACATGAACTTCCTGTTCTTTTCCCTGCATCCCTTGTAGCCATCACTCTACTTTGATTGTTCCCTATGAATTTGATCCTTTAAATACCTCATATAAGTGATTATATTTATCCTTTTTGCTTGGCTTCTTTGATTTCTTTTTTTCTTCTTCTTTTTTTTTTTTAGTTGGAATCTCACTCTGTCGCCCAGACTGGAGTGCAGTGGCCGCTCCCGGCCACTGCAGCCTTGACCTGCTGGGGATCTGGTGACCCTTCTGCCTCAGCCTTCCAAGTAACTGGAACTACAGGTGTGCACTACCACACCCGGCTAATTTTTTTGAGTTATTGTAGAGATGAGGTCTCACCAAGTTGCCCAGGTAAGTCTTGAACCCATGGGCTCAGGCAATCCACTCACCTCAGTCTCCCAAGATGTGGGATTACAGGCTGAGCCACCGAGCCTGGCTTCTTTGATTTCACATATGACTCAAGGTTCATCCATGTTGGAGCATGTGTCAGAATTTCACTTATTCTGTGTGTATGTATGTGTGTTTGGGTCTCACTCTGTCACCCAGGCTAGAGTACAGTGGCATGATCACAGCTCACTGCAGCCTCAACCTCCTGGGCTCAGTTTCCTGAGGTACTGGGACCTCAGATGAGTGCCACTACATTTGGCTAATTTTTTATTTTTTTGTAGAGACAAGGTCTTGCTATGTTGCCTAGGCTGGTCTTGAACTTCTGGGCTCAAAAAATCCTCTCACCTTGGCCTACCAAATGTTGGGATTTCATGCCTAAGCCACTGAGCCCTGCAAAATTTCATTTGTTTTTAACTTTAATTTTGAATACTCTGCCACCTTCACTGTTCACTTGCCTCAGGGAACTTCTTGTTCCTTGAATGAATGCAATCATGTTTTCAATAAATTAAATTTGAGGATAGAAACATGTACTTCTGACAATACCTGCAAGATAGCTTATAGAGCAGATAAAAGTAGAAAAATTAAACTAGAGAAGACAAAAATGCCATGTATAAATGACTTAACTTTCTTATGTTGTTACTTTTTAAATATTGTAACACTTTAAAAAGTCTTTTTTATAATACCATATTTTGAATAACACTAGAATTTGTAATATAAATGTAGCTAATGTTGATTTATATAATTACAAAATTAACTATAAAAAATTAGTTATGCTTCAGTTTTATAGATAAATGCTATATTTGGTAGTATTTAATTTATATTTTCCTGTTATTTTAATCACTGGTTCAGCATTCATTTAACAAAGATTCAATGCAGAATTAGCTTTTTTGTTTGTTTGTTTTTTGAGTTGGAGTCTCACTCTGTCACCCAGAGTGGAGTGCAGTGGCCACTCCTGACCACCACAGCCTCAACCTGCTGGGCTCTGGTGATCCTTCCACCTCAGCCTTCCAAGTAGCTGTAACTACAGGCATGTGCTACCACACCTGGCTAATTTTTTGATTTATGTAGAGATGAGGTCTCATCAAGTTGTCCAGGTGGGTCTTGAACCCACAGGCTCAGGCAATTCACTCACCTCAGCCTCCCAAGGCGTGGGATTACAGGCTGAGCCACCAAGCCCAGCTGCAGAATTAGCTTTAAAAAAAAACTGGTTAACACTGGCTTTTAAATCTTTCAAGTTTAGCTAAATGCTGACAAGAAAGGTCCTCAACTACACTATATTAATATTGTTGCAAAGGCCATGTTAAAATTGAAGTCACAGGAGGGGAGAGAAATCTAAAGACACAGATAGAATTTATAAACAAAAATAGTAGCTAGATTTAAAAAAAAAAAAACCTACATGAAGCAGCACTCCAAATGATAGCATACTTATCTTCAGAAACCATGGAAGTCAGACGACAATAGAAAGACATCTTTAAAAGGCAGGAAGGAAAAAACTAATGACCCAGAAGTCTATGTTCAGCTGAGCTGTCATTCACAAATGAAGGAAAAAATAGGAACTTTTTAGATGGACTAAAAAATGAAAGAATTCACTGCCATTAGGCCTGTACCACAAAAAATACTGAAGAAAATTCTTCATATTGAAAGGAAATGATACCAGATGGCAACTCAGTGCTACAACAAAAGAACTGCAGAACACTCATTCTTTTTAAGTTCACAGGGAATTTTCAACCACATGTGATACCACTAACATGTTTTAATAAGATTTAAATGTTGGAAATTTGACATGGTATGTTGTCTCACCACAGTGGAATTAAACTAAATATTTAAAAGCTACCCGAAAAATACCCAAACATTCAGAAATTAAAAATACATTTCTAAGCAATGATGGGCAAAAGGAAATCAAAAGAAAAATTATAAAATATTATGAATTGAATGATCCAAAAACACAACATAAAATTTGTGAGGAGCAGCTAAAGCAGTACTTAGAGGACCATGCTTAAGTGTAAATGCTCATATTAGGGGGAAAAAAAAGGACTTAAAACAGTGCCCAGCTGGGCTTGGTGGCTCAGCCTGTAATCCCGTGCTTTTGGGAGGCTGAGGTGAGTGTATTGCCTGAGGCCACGGGTTCGAGACCCACCTGGGCAGCGAGACCTCATCTCTACAATAAATCAAAAAATCAGCTGGGCGTGGTAGTGCATGCCTGTAATTCTGGCTACTTGGAAGGCTGAGGTGGAAGGATTGCCAGAGCCTAGCAGGTTGAGGCTGAGGTGGCTGGGAGCAGCCACTGCACTCCAGTCTGGGCAACAGAGTGAGACTCCAACTCAAAAAAGCAAACAAACAAACAAAAAAACAGTGCTCAAAGTTTCCACCTTAAGGTAGAGCAAAGTATACTTATAGTAAGTAGAAAGAAACAAATAATAAGTATGGAATAAGAATATAAATAATAAGATAGAAAAGCGATGACAAGAGAAATTAACAACATCAAACAAAATTGGTTTTTAAGAAAGATGAAAAAATTGGTAATCCCCTAACCAGACTGATTTTGAAAAGGAGAGAGAAAGCACACATCTCCAGTGTCAAGAGTGAAAATGGGAATATCTTCATGGACCTAACAAACACCAAAATGACTTTAGGCACTGGATATTCCTTGGCTGCAGCTCTTCAACAGTGAAGGGAGGGAAATGAGCAGTGCTTGGAAGGGAGGGAAAGGGAAGGAAGCTCTCAAAAAACCTACAGTGTGCTTATTGCTCTGCTGGAAACTGTGTACATTCTTTTGTTTAATCTTCATACTCTCTTAAAAAAGTGCCTGTTATGCTCATTTTTATAGATTGGGAAATTGAGGCTCAGGGAGGGTAATTTATTTGCCAAAGGCTAGATAGCACACATGTAAAGGAATCAGAAACTGTTACCACACCTGTCTCCGAAGGCCATATGCTTCCTTGATTCTTTTTAAATGTACTGTAAAAATAGCAGTAACAGATTCCACCAAAGAAAGAGCAAAGTTCTTGTGATTGTCAGTTCATTAAGGCTGCTATAACAAAATACCATTGACTGGGTAGCTTATTAAATTCAGAAACTTATTTCTCACAGCTTTTGAGGCTGGAAAGTAGAAGATCAAGGATCTGGCAACTTCCTTATTCTTAGAAAACTGCTTGCTGTGACCTCAAACAGTGGAAGGAAGAAGGAAGTTCTCTAGGGTCTCCTTTATAAAGGCTAATCTAATTCATAAGGACTCTGCCCTCTTGACCTAATTGCTTCCCAAACACCCTAGCTCCGTCTACTACCTTGAGGGTTAGGTTTCAACATATAAATTTGGAGGGGGACACAAACATTTAGACTATGGCATGGGGCCATGTGGATCTTGACCAGTGTGGATGTTACTCAGAAGACCCTGATCACCATACTGTTTTTTCTTTTCAGTTGGATCTTAAATATAATAATTTTTTAAAGTTTAGTATTCTCAAAACCGATTATTTTCTGTTTGCACTGTGAAATCTATTTAAATTATACAGAAGTTTTTTACAAAACAAATGATTTGCTTTGACACAAAGATGAAAATGACTTTCTCTTCATTGACATTAACAGTCTTTTAGTAATAAAATATTTATTATTTGAAGGGAGGGAGAGTAATTCTCTGAAAAATAGATTTTAATTTGTATTTTCCTGGAAACAGTAATAAAAAATGCCAGTTAAGTTATATGCAACTCTTTTTTCTGGTAGTGTCAGAAAAATGATACTTTTTTTAATGGCTAGTCCTTCATTGTGTCCAGCAAGTAGATTGGGTCAACAAAAGATGATTTCCATTTGTAGAATACAGAGTATTTCCAGACATGTGTAAAAATAGTGAAAGGTAAAACAGAGTATGCTTTTGTAGGTATTCTTCTGCAGTTTGATTTAATTTATAAAGTTTAAGTATTTGCATCAAGGTGCTTCAGGAGTTCATCTCAGAAACACATATGTGAAGCTCATGTTGAAAACACAAAAGTATATTTATAAATATTAAAATATATTTTACATTAATTATACAATTGAAACTTAACTAAATTATTTTTGAAAACAAATCATAGAACTTTTCTTACAAATATTTGCAAATTATCTCTTGAGGATGCCAAAAATGTATGATATACCTTTACATTTTATAAAATATTTAGTTCTGTAATCATGATGCAGTCAAGTCTCAGGCATCCAACTGTACCCTGATTCAGTCATGGGACAAAGGGCGTGACCAGAAAAGGATGAGGAAACTGCCCAAGAGATCAGTTTCTTGTTTCAAAATAGAACAAATTCAGAGCCTTGATTACAGAAGAATAGAAGACTGAACAAGTATCAGAAGTAAAAGCCCTTCCCACTGCCACTGAATAATGGAACTAAAGAGCAAAGAAAGATATTTGTCACAAATCAGGAAAAATGCAGAACACAGATAATTCCCCATGTACCAAAGAGACAATACTTAAAAAATCAGACCTAAGCCCAAACAATGGAAATCACCAAGGAATGGCCCCAGAATACAACAATATAAAAATGTTATCTAGGAAATAAATAACAAGATGACAAGTATGGGAAACAGAAGAAAGAAACTCAGAGCTTGACTACAAAAGCATGGAATTAACCCAATCTGTAAAAAGCATAGAAAGAAAGTTCAGAAAGAAAGAATAAAGCCTCCAAGTGATATTCAATAATATCAAGAGGCAGACCTTACACCTGAATGGTACTCAGAAGAAGAAAGGGAAACGTGGAACACCTTGGAACAAATATTCCAAGAAAATGTTACCCATCATGCTAGAGATGTGTTCATCTGAACACAACAGATAAAAATAACCCCCACAAGACATCAAAGGGGAAGACCAACCCCTAGACACAGAATAATTTGCCTACACAAAGTAGGTACAAAAGAATCCTAAAGGCAGTGAGAGAGAAAAGTCAGACTACCTACTGGGAAGACTAATCAGGATAGCCCATAGACCTATCATCAGAAACACTACAAGCTACAAGGGACTAGAATCCAATTTTTCAAAGTTCTCAAAGATAAAAAATTTTAACCAAGAATTTCCTACTCAACCAAGCTCAGCTTCATCAGCAATGGAGAATTAAAATCCTTCTCAGACATCCAATGCCTAAGAGATTATGCAGCTTTCAGACCAGCTCTACAGGAGACACAAAAAAGGATATTAAGCCCAGAAGAAAGAAAACAAAAGAATGACCACACACCTCTCAAGAAACCACAGAATCAACAAAGAAAACCTTGTGACTGCAAACTTGAAAATACACACATATATCAACCCAAACGTTAAAAGAAAACAGAGGAAAAAAACTTTGTAAGAATCTCATGAGAGGGATAGACACTCACATTTCAGTAATCAGCCTGAACATGAATGGGCTAAATCCACCAATGAAAAGACATAGAATGGCAAACTGGATTTAAAAGAAAAATGACCCAGTAATTTGCTGCATTCAGAAACACATCTCACCACAAGGGACAACCACAGATTCAAAGTTAAAGGATGGGAAACCAATTTTCAGGGTAAATGTATCACAAAAGAAGGCAAGATCACAATCTTAATATCAGACAAAACAACTTTTAAGCTATTGAAAAGTAAAGTAAAAAAGATACAGAAGGTAAAGAAGTAAAAGGTGAAAAAGTGAAGAAAAAAGATACATAATGATATCATGTTCGATCTATCATCAAAAATCCATCCTAAACAAATATGCAACCAAGAAAGAGCACTAGCATGTATAAAGCAACTACTAAGTAAACTACAAAAGATATTAACTGTAACACTGAGGACATGAAAACCCAATTCACAACCCTAGATAGATCATCGAGGCAAAAAATCAACAAAGAGATCCAGAACCTCAACTTGACACTTGACCAAATGGACTTAATAGATAATAGATACCTACCCTAACAATATACATTCTACATGTCACCACATGGAATGTATTCCAAGATCTATAATATCCTTGGCCATAAACCAAGCATAAACAAATTTCATAAATTGAAATAATGCATTGCACCTTCTTAGACCACAGTGAAATAAAAATAAATATCAACACCATCAAAATTCTCCCAAAACCTACAAAGATATGGATACTAAACAGCATGATGCTGAATGACTCCTGGGTAAACACAGGAATCAAAGCAGAAATTAAAACATTCCTGGAAACAAATGAAAATGAAGAAACATCTTACCAAAACCTCTGAGATACCATGAAATCAGTACTAAATGGGGAATTTATATCTCTATGATCACACATCAAAAAAATAGAAAAATCACAAGTTAACAGACTAACAAATATCCTAAGGGAGGTGGAAAGGCAAGACCACCAAATCCCTAACTTTAACAGAAGAGTGTAGATCACCAAAGTAAAGGCCCAAATATGGGGCATAGAAGATAAAAATATAATAGGAAAAAAGAGTGAAACAAAAAGCTCGTTCTTTCTTGCTTTCTTTTTTTTTTTGAGTTGGAGTCTCACTCTGGCACCCAGACTGGAGTGCAATGGTCACTCCTGGCCTCTGCAGCCTTGATCTGCTGGGCTCCAGTGATCCTTCCACCTCAGCCTTCTGAGTAGCTGGAACTACAGGTGTGCACTACCATGCCTGGCTAATTTTTGATTTGTTGTAGAGATGAGGTCTTGTCAAGTTGCCCAGGTGGGTCTCGAACCCACAGGCTCAGGCAATCCACTCACCTCAGTCTCTCAAAGTGCTGAGATTACAGGCTGAGCCACTGAGCCTGGTCAAAGCTCATTCTTTCAAAGAATAAGCAAGATTGATAGACTGTAACCAGAATTGATTGATGGACCCGTAGCCAGAATGACCAAGAAAAAGAGACAATGTCCAAATAAACAAAATCAGAAATGCAAAAGATCAAGTCACAACAGACCCTGAAGAACTACAAAAGATTATCAGAGATTAGTATGGAAACAAACTTGAAAATCTAAATGTAATGTAGGAATTTCTGACTTTGCACAACCTCCCAATGTTGAAACAAGAAGACATTGAGACACTGAATAAACCCATAACAACCCAGGAAATTGACTAAGTCATAAGACAACTACCTACAAACAAAAGCCCTGGAACAGATGGCTTCCCATTGGAACTCTTCAAAACATACAAGTAGCTGATACCAATCCTATTGAAAGTATTTCAGGCAATTGAGTAAGATAGAACTCCCCTCAAATCATTTTATGAAGTTAACATCACACTGATACCCAAACTGGGCAAATACCCAACAAAGAAAGAGAACTACAGGGCAATATCCCTGGTGAACATCTATGCAAAATTTTTTAAAACATTCTAGCAAATCAGATCTAACAACATATCTCAAAAATCATTTGCCATGCCCAAGTAGGCTTCATCCCCAGGATACAAGGCTGGTTCAATATTTGCAGAACCATAAACGTAATTAAATACATCAACAAATGTAAAATCAAGAACCACATGATAGCCGGGTTCGGTGGCTCAGCCTGTAATCCCGCAGTTTGTTAGGCTGAGATGAGTGGATTTCCTGAGCCCTCGGGTTCGAGACCTGCCTGGGCAACTTGGTGAAACCTCATCTCTAAAATAAATCAAAAAATTAGCCAGGAGTGGTAGCATGTGCCTGTAATTCCAGCTACTTGGAAGGCTGAAGTGGAAGGATCATCGCAGCCCAGCAGGTCGAGGCTGCAGTGGCCGGTAGCAACCACTGCACTCCAGTCTGGGTGACAGAGTGAGACTCCAACTCAAAAGTAAGTAAAAAAAAAAAAGAACCACATGATTATATCATTAGATGCAGAAAAAGCTTTTTCTAAAATTCAGCATCCCCCCATGATAAAAATCCTTGAACTCGTAGGCACAGATGGAACATACCTTAAAATAGAGCCATCTATGATATAAACCCACAACCAACATATTGCTAAACAGACAGAAATTGGAGGTGTTTCCCCTGAAAACTGAAACAAGGCAAGACTGTGCACTTTCACCCATCCTGTTCAACATAGTGTTGTGAGTTCTAGCTAGAGCAATTAGTCAAGAGAAAGAAATCAGGGGTATCCAAATAGGAAAAGAGGAAGTTGTTATCTCTCTTTGCTAACAATATGATCCTCTACCTCAAAAATCCATGAGAATCTGTCAAAAACCTCCTTGCACTGAAAAAGGTCTTTGGCAGACTCTGGGTACAAAATCAATGTGCAAAAGATTCTTGTATTCATATAAACCAACAACAAACAGACAGAGAACCAAATAAAAAGCACAATCCCATTCACAGTCACTACCAAAAAAAAAAAAAAAAGAAAAGAAATACTTGAACATCTTCCTAATCAGAGAAGTGAAAGACCTTTACATTGAAAACTACAAAACACTACTCAGAGAAAACCAGGAAGACACAAACAAATGGAAAAATATTCCATGTTTATGAATAAGAAGAATCAATATTGTTAAGATGATTGTTAAAATTCCATGTTTATGAATAGGAAGAATCAGTATTCTTAAGAATCAATATTTTTTAGAAGGCAATCAACAGATTCAATGCAATACCCACTAAATTACCAATGTCATTCTTCTAAGACCTGGAAATGGCAATACAGAAATACATATGAAAACATACATGACCATGAATAGCCAAGACAATCATTAGCAAAGGAAACAAAGTGGGAGATGTCACACTTCCAGACTTTAAATTTTACTATAGGTCAACAATATTCAAAACAGTCCGGTATTGGTACAAGTACAGGCATATAGTCCAATGGAACAGGTTACGGATCCTGGAAGCAAAACCTGAATTTCTCAACTACATCATCTTTGACAAAGTCTCCCCAACAGCCACCAGGGAGAGAAGAACCTATTTGGTAAATGGTGCTGGGAAAACTGGCAGACCACAAACAGAAGACTGAAACAGAACCCCTACCTATCACCATACACAAACATCAACTCTGAATGAATCAAAGACCTAAATGTAAAACCTCAAATTGTAGTAATCTTATTAAATACTGAAGACATCCTGTGTCCTTCTGCCTAAATTTCTCTACATACCTCTGTCCTTCTATTAGGTGGTTGTTTCTATTATTATTATTATTATTATTATTATTATTGAGTTGGAGTCTCACTCTGTCACTCAGACTGGAGTGCAGTGACCACTCCTGGCTACCACAGCCTCGATCTGCTGGGATCCGGCGATCCTTCCACCTCAGCCTTTCAAGTAGCTGAAACTACAGGTGTGTGCTGCCACATCCGACTCATTTTGATTTATTGTAGAGATGAAGTCTCACCAAGTTGACCAGGCGGGTCTTGAACCCACGGGCTCAGACAATCCACTCACCTCAGCCACCCAAAGGTACTGAGTCACCAAGCCCAGAGGTGATTTTTTCTTTCAGATGCGATACAAGTTGGACAGTTTTTTAGAAACACAAGTTGGTATTGCTTATATCATTTTTCTGCTCTTGCTCTCTTCAAGAACTGGAAGATTCATACTGTAATTTTTAAAAGGTCTTAGATAATCTATGTTTTTAAGTACCAATAAACTTTCACATTATTGATAGGATAAATTTAGCAAGTAAACTTCTGACCTTGTTTACAGTTCTTCAGGGATTATGCAAATAGCTCATTATTAGATGGTATCTCTGTATGTTGTGAATTGTGAGTGTGAAGCATTTGATCTTTAATTTGTTGTTGACTTATAATTTATTTCCCAGCTTTAAGACGGCAGACCATTGGCTAAAGAAACCAGAGACATAACTCAAGAAATTTAAAAAATATTTTACTCTCCTTTAAAACTTTTATTTTATTGTCTTTTGTAAGGATGAAAAAGTAATAATTGAAAAATTAACATTAAATATGAAAAGTGGGATATATGTGACAAGTTTATTCTTTTTGATTTTCCATTATCAATAAACATTAACTAACATTTACTCGACCTATAACAATTATTTTCCTGATATAATTTATAAAATATGATGTATCTTTTACTTTATTACTCAGTTGAGTTAAAAGTACTTAAAAATAATAGTGTCAAGAAAACCCTACAGTGAGCCCTTGTATCGGGGAGCTCCACATCTGTGGATTCAACAAAATGCAGATCAAAAATATTTGAAAAAAAATAACCCAAATAAAAATACAACATATCAACTATGTACATAGCATTTGCATTATATTAGGTATTATACGCAATCTAGACATGATGTACAGCACACAGGAGGATGCGTGTAGGTTCTCTGCAAATACTTCTTAATTTTATATGAGGGGCTCGAGCATCTCTGCAGGTTTGGGTATCCAAGGGGGTCCTGGATCCGTCTTCCATAGGTACCGAGGGAGACTACTGTGCCGAGTAGTTATTGGTCTCTAATTGATTGCTCAGACTATCGTGTTTCTGGTTTTCAGTTGTAATAGTGATCATTTGAGTTAAGCATGAACAGAATTAAAATACTTATAAAATCCTTAGAGAGATTGTTTCACTTTATTAGGATAATGCAGTATTTGGGTGTTTTTTTTGTTTTGTTTTTTGTTTTGTTTTTGAGTTGGACTCTCACTGTGTCGCCCAGATTGGAGTGCAGTGGCCGCTCCAGGCCACCGCAGTCTCGACCTGCTGGGCTCTGGCGATCCTTCCGCCTCAGTCTGCCAAGTAGCCAGAATTACAGGCATACACTACCACACCCGGCTGATTTTTTTATTATTGTAGAGACGAGGTCTCACTGCCCAGGCGGGTCTCGAACCCGCGGGGTCAGGCAATCCACTCACTTCAGCCTTCGAAAGGCGCGGTATTACAGGCTGAGCCACCGAGTCGGCTTGGGTGTTGTTAATTAGCAGGCCTAGAGGTTATTTTGATATTGTTTACCAGTTAGCAGGGCCTACAACTTGCGCCCTCAGTATAAGTAACTGGTGCATCCCTAAGCTGTGTGTTTCTTCCAAGGCTTGGAAGGAGGTGATAACTCCTTACCTCAGGTCTCTCTAACTTTCAGCTGTATTTTTAACTTACTGCTGGCCTTCCTTTTTGTGAGTGTACCATCTTTATATTTTCTATGAATTGTGCTTATTTCAGTGGGAGAATGAAGTATTGAAACAGTGGTTCTTAGATGCGGTTGTTTGCCAAGCCTGACATTTCAAGGGAAATTGGGTAAACCTGTTTTTAACCTAAGTAATGATGATGGAGGTTGCAGGATCTTCTAAAATGTCAGAGTGATAAAATTGGGCATGGCCTCTTAACAGCATAAGAAAACTTGAATGCAGTTTACCACCATCCTTGAAGGACTTCGATACTGTCGCTTTTAACTGATTTCTTGGGTCTTTTTGCTCTACCTCTCTTTTCAGAAATTCAGAGGAAGAAATGATGTGTTGCTAAAGCAGATCACACACACACACACACACACACACGACACACACACATAGATTTATATAAAATCTTATTTCTAATAATAGGCTATTTTAGGAACAGTCTATAATTTGCTATGAAAGTCTGTGAATAAGTAACTAATTCAAAAGATCAAATACTTTAACTTATATTTGTGAAAATGTCAACACAGTATAAGAAAGTGAGGGCAAGGTCAGTTTCCAGAAGCATCTATCAGGTCAAGCCCCAGCGCATCCAGGGTCTGTTTCTGAATCATCTTCTCTAAGTCCCCAGAGGGGAACCTTGGTCCTCAAGGCTCTCCTGTCATTTAAGTTACATCACCAACCTCTTGGTCTGAGACTTGCGCCCTGGTTCTTCAACTAGCTTTCACGACCAGCTTTTCTTTCCCAAGAGACATAATTAAAGCATGCAGAAAGTGACTTTGTGTATCAGACAGACTGGAATTAAACTCTACTACTTAGTAGCTGTGCTTGAGAAAGTAATTTTCCTTTATAAATTTCAATTTTCTTCTTTGTGAAGTGGGCGTGACCATGACTAACACATTGGGATTCTGTGAGCTAAAGTATATAGAGTACCATGTGTGTTGCCAAAACATAATAGGAATGTCATAAATTGTTTATATTATTTTCTCTTTTTCACACATTCTAAAATTGAGCTGGATCCAATATTAAATCCTCATATCTTCCTTTGTCAGTGTTCTGTGCTGCGCAGGACTAATGATTTTCTGTGTATTTTTTTTACACACACCCTCCATGAAAGAACTTCCTTTTAATTTCCAGTAAATTGAAACGTGTCTATGAATGATTAAAAACAATTTTCTAGTGAAAAATATAAAGATCATCACCGAAATGGGTTAGAGAAATATAAAAATATGTAGATATTTTAGAAAATGTGTAAATCATTTACAGTTACATTAGACATACTTTATTTTAATGCAGAATATGATATAAATGTCCAAATGGACTTTTGTTATATTTCATTGTCTCATCTGTTTTAACAGGTTATGCAGTATACACTTCACAATAGAGTATAATTTATCAGGATAGAAACCATTTAAAAAGGAAAAAATTTACTGAAGCTGTAGATAATCCAGCCAAATGAAATCATGTCTACATGTGTTTTGGACTACCTAACACAGCACATGTGACTATTCCCAAAGTAAAATCATAGACTACTTTATATTTAATTCCATTTCATCCAGCAAAATGTTTTGAATGCCACATACTGCAAAATATTCCATAATTGCATCTAAGGTATGGTCACCGATCTCACAGAACTGACCGTCTAATGAGAAATAAAACAAATATGGAAATTAATTACGATATAAAATTGAATAAGATGAGCAAAACTGGAATAACAGAAGTGCTTACCCTAAACTGTAAGACAAACTAAGCAGTGACTGTTTCTTCACATATTTTCTCTAAATACTTGTGTTTATTTATATCATTTATTCTTACAATACTGGGGTTGCACTTTGTATTTTGTTTCCTGCTCTTTTAAAATATGGCATATATCATAAAAGTTCTTTCATATCCTTAATTATGTTTAAAATACTGCTTGATGGCCA
>NW_007240834.1:0-752 GCF_000164805.1 Carlito syrichta
AACAGATGGCTTCCCATTGGAACTCTTCAAAACATACAAGTAGCTGATACCAATCCTATTGAAAGTATTTCAGGCAATTGAGTAAGATAGAACTCTCCTCAAATCATTTTATGAAGTTAACATCACACTGATACCCAAACTGGGCAAATACCCAACAAAGAAAGAGAACTACAGGGCAATATCCCTGGTGAACATCTATGCAAAAATTTTTAAAACATTCTAGCAAATCAGATCTAACAACATATCTCAAAAATCATTTGCCATGACCAAGTAGGCTTCATCCCCAGGATGCAAGGCTGGTTCAATATTTGCAGAACCATAAACGTAATTAAATACATCAACAAATGTAAAATCAAGAACCACATGATAGCCGGGTTCGGTGGCTCAGCCTGTAATCCCGCAGTTTGTTAGGCTGAGGTGAGTGGATTTCCTGAGCCCTCGGGTTCGAGACCTGCCTGGGCAACTTGGTGAAACCTCATCTCTAAAATAAATCAAAAAATTAGCCAGGAGTGGTAGCATGTGCCTGTAATTCCAGCTACTTGGAAGGCTGAAGTGGAAGGATCATCGCAGCCCAGCAGGTCGAGGCTGCAGTGGCCGGTAGCAACCACTGCACTCCAGTCTGGGTGACAGAGTGAGACTTCAACTCAAAAGTAAGAAAAAAAAAAAAGAACCACATGATTATATCATTAGATGCAGAAAAAGCTTTTTCTAAAATTCAGCATCCCCCCCATGATAAAAATCCTTGAACACCT
>NW_007240835.1:0-3334 GCF_000164805.1 Carlito syrichta
TAAGTCAGCTAGATATTTCAGCTAGCTAGCAAGATAAGTCAGCTAGTTATGTCAGCTACCTACATGATAGCCAGCTAAGTAGCTAGCTAGTTAAAACAGCTAGTTAAGTCAGCTGGCTAGCTAAGTATATAGCTAGTTTAGTCAGTTAGTTAACCGCTTGCGAGATAGTTAAGTCAGCAAGTTAAGTTAGCTGGCTAGCTAGCTAGCTGCCTAGCAGTATAGCTAGCTAGTTAAGTCAGCTGGCTAGCCAGCTACCTAGCTAGTTAAGTCACCTAGTTAAATCAGCATGCTAGACAGCAGATTAGCTAGGTTGTTAGGTAGTTTAGTCAGGTGGCAAGCTAGTGGGCTATGTAGGTATGTAACATTTTAAGTCTACTGGCTAGCCATCAGATGTCTAGTTATGTCAGCTAGATAAGTCAGCTGACTATTCACCTGTCTAGTTAGGTAGCTAGCTAGTTAAGTCTGCTGGCTAGCCAGCTGGCTATTTCGTTAAGACAGCTTGTTAAGTCAGCTGTCGAGTCTACTGGCTAGCTAGGTAGATAGGCAAAAGAATTAGCAGTTGGGTACATAGTTAAGTGACCAATTTATGTCAGCTGGCTAGGTAGGTAGCTTGCCAGTAATGCCAGCTTGCGAGACAGCTTTCTTGCAAGTTAAGTCACCTAGCTAATTCAGTTGGATAGTCAGTTGGCTAGCTATGCAACAAGCTAGTTAATTCAACTGTCTAGAAAGCAGGTCAGAGAGTTAAAACAGCTAGTTAAGTCAACTGGTTAGCCAGCTGGCTGGCTAGATAGTGACCTAGTTAAGTATGTTGGGTAGCCGTCTGGCTAGCTAATTATGTCAGCTAGTTCAGAAAGCTGGCTATCAAGATGACTAGAGAGGTAGAGAGCTATTTAAGTCAGCTGGCTAGCCAGCAGGATAACTAGTAATGCCAGCTAGTTTAGTCACCTGGCTGGCCAGCTGTCTAGTTTGTTAATCAAGTAGTTAAGTAAGCTGGCTAACCAGCTGGCTAGCTAGTTGGTGTTAAGTCAGTTGGCTAGCCAGCTCAATGGCTAGTTAAAAAGCTAGTTAATTCAGATGGCTAGACAGCTATCTGGCTAGTTGTTTCAGCTAGTAAAGTCAACTGGCTAGCTACCTAGCTAGTTAGTTAAGACAGCTAGTTAAGTTGGCTTGCTTGCTAGATAGCTGGCTATGAAGCTAGCTAGTTATTTCAGCTAGTAAAGTCAGCTGGTTTGCTAGGTTGCTAGCTAGTTAAGTCAGCTAGTTACATCAGTAGGCTAGATAGTTAAGTCAGCTGGTTAAGTCAGCTGGCTAGCCACCTGTCAACTTGGCTAGCTATCTAGTTAAGTCAGCTGGCTTGTCGGCTGGCTAGCAACTTAAGTCACCTAGTTAACTCAGCTCACTACGCAGCTGGTTAGCTAGGTAGCTAAGTCATTAATCAGCTGGCAAGCCTGCGGGATATGTAGGCATCTAGCTACTTCAGTCAGCTGGCTAGTCACATGTCTAGCTAGTAATGTCTGCTAGTTAAGTCACCTGGCTCGCCAGTTGGCTAACTAGTTAATTCAGTTAGTATAGTGAGCTGGTTAGCCAGCTGGCAAGTAGGTTGTCAACTAGTTAGTTCAAGTGTCTAACCAACTGATTAACTAGGTAGATAGCTAGTTAAGTCAGTGAGTTAAGTTAGCTGGCTAGCCAGCTGGCTAGCTAGGTGGATAGCTAGTTAAGCCAGCTGGCAAGGTGGATGACTATCTAGTTAAGTCAGCAAGTTAAGTCAGTTGGTTAGCCAGCTGGCTAGCTAGGTGTCTTGCATGTTAAGACGGCTGGTTAGCAGGCTGGTCTGGTAGGTGGCTAGCTAGTCAGGTAGGGGGCTAGCTAGTCAGCTTGCTAATTAAGTCAGCTAGGTCTACAGTTAGCTTATCAGCTAGATCGTCAAGTCAGCTAGCCAACTAAAGAGCCAGCTGGCTAGCTAGTTAAGTAACCTAGTTAAGTCAGCTGACTAGACAGCTGGCTAGCTAGGTAGCTAGCTAGTTATTTCATCTGTCCAGCCAGCTTGCTAGATATTTAAATCAGCTAGTTAAGTCTGCTGGCTTGCCAGCTGACTAGCTAGGTAGTGAACTAGTTAAGTCAGCTGGCTTGCCAGCTGGCTAGCTATTTAAGTCAGCTAGTTAATTCAGTTGGATTCCCAGCTGGCTAGCTAGGTAGCTAGCTAGTTAAGTCAGCTGGCTAGCCACCAGGCTAGCTAGTGTTGTCAGCTAGTTATGTCTGCTGGCTAGACAGCTGGCTAATTAGTTAAGTCAGCTAGTTGAGTCTGCTGGCAAACATGCTGGCTAGCTGCTTAAGTCAGCTAATCAATTCATTTGGCTAGCCAACTGGCTAGCTAAGGTCATTCGCTTATTTAGTAAGCTGACTAGTCAGCTGACTACCTTGTTAAATCAGCTCGTTAAGTCAGCTGGCTAGCCACCTGGTTAGGTAGGTAGGTAGTTAATTAAGTCAAACTGGGCAAGCCAGATGGTCCACCTAGTTAAGTCAGCAAGTTATGAGAACCAGCTAGACGGTTGACTAGCTAGGGTGGCTAGCTAGTTAAGCCAGCTGGCTAGCCAGATGGCTGTCTAGTTAAGTTAGTTAGTTAAGTCAGTTAGTTAGCCCACTGGCTAGCTAGGTGGCTGGTAAGTTAAGCTGGTTGGTTAGCAGACTTGTCAGGTAGGTGGCAAGCTAGTTAAGACAGCTGGCTCACTGACTGACCATCATGGTGGCTGGCTAGTTAAGCAGCTGGCTATCCAATTGTCTAGCCAGCAGGTTGCCTAATTAAGTAGGTTGGCTAGCCAACTGGCCAGGCTGCTAGCTTGCTAGCTTGCTCCGTAGACAGCTAGCCAGCCAGGTAGCTAGCTACTTAAGACAGATGGCTAGCAGTCTAGCCAAACATGCAGCTAGCTACTTAAGTCAGCTGGCTAGCCAGCCATCCAGCCAACTTACTGGTCAACTAGTAAATTCAGCTAGCTAATTAAGTCAGCTGTCAACTCAGCTAGCTATTCTGCTAGCTAGTTAAGTCAGCTAGCTATACAGCTTGCTGGTCATCTGGATGGGTAAGTCAGCTAGCCAGCTAACTAGCCAGTTAGCTAGCTATTTAAGTCAACTAGCTAGACAGCTAGATAGCTTGTTTACTATCTAGTTATGTCAGCTAGATAGCCAGCTAGCTAGTCAGCTATCTAGCTAAGTTAGCTAGAAACTCAGCTAGTTATTTAGCTAACTAGTCATCTGTCAACTCAGCTAGCTGGTCATCTAACTAGTGGGCTCACTCACTTTCCATCAGGTCAGCTTACTAGTCGGCTCCCTCACCTGC
>NW_007240836.1:0-818 GCF_000164805.1 Carlito syrichta
ACCAATACCAAGCTGTTTTGATGATTGTATCTTTATAGTAAAGTTTGAAGTCTGGTAATGTGATACCACCTGCTTTGCTTTTTTTTGCTGAGGATTGTTCTGGCTATTCTTGGACGTTTGTGTTTCCATATGAATTCCTGTGTTGTTCTTTCTAGGTCTGAGAAGAATGTTGCTGGTAATTTGATGGGTATTGCATTGAATTTGTAGATTGCCTTAGGTAAGATGGACATCTTCACAATGTTGATTCTTCCAATCAATAAGCATGGGATATTTTTCCACTTGTTTTTGTCATCTTTGATTTCTTTGAGCAGTGTTTTGTAATTTTCATTGTAAAGGTATTTCACGTCTCTGGTTAGGAAGATGACAAGGTATTTCATTTTTTTTTTGGCTATTGTAAATGGAATTGTGCTTTTTATTTGGGTTTCTGTTTGTTTATTATTGGTGTAGAGAAATGCGATTGTCTTTTGTACATTTATTTTGTATCCTGAGACTTTGCCAAAGGCCTTTATCAATGTAAGGAGACTTTTGACAGATTCTCTTGGGTTTTCAAGGTACACAATCATATCATTTGCAAAGAGAAATAACTTGACTTCCTCTTTTCCTATTTGGATACCCCTGATTGCCTCCTCTTCTCTGATTGCTCTAGCCAGGACTTCCAATACTATGTTGAACAGGAGGGGTGAGAGTGGGCATCCTTGTCTTGTTCCAGTTTTCAGGGGAATTGGTTCCAATTTTTGTCCATTTAGGAGTATGCTGGCTGTGGGTTTCTCGTAGATGGCTTTTACTATTTTGAGGTATGTTCCCCGTATGCCTAGATG
>NW_007240837.1:0-839 GCF_000164805.1 Carlito syrichta
CCTGAGCCCACGGGTTCGAGCTTCGCCTTGGCAACTTGGCAAGACCTCATCTCTACAATAAATCAAAAATTAGCCGGGTGTGGTAGTGAGTGCCTGTAGTTCCAGCTACTTGGAAAACTGAGGTGAAAGGATTGGTGGAGCCCAGCAGGTCAAGGCTGCGGTGACCAGGAGCGGCCACTGCACTCCAGTCCTCCAATTTGAGCTACAGCGTGAGACTCCAACTCAAAAAAAAAAAAAAAGAACATGATTTTGATGAGCTTCAAATGTCAACACAAATGAATCAGGTACATTTTTTGAAGTATTTTTCTTGTTTAGTAGCCAAACGCATTTGATAAGTGAGTCAGAAAAATTTCACAATAAATCAAAGGGCTAACAAATAAGTTAGCATACATCTAGTGACTATTATTAATCAGCATGACCTCCACACCACAACAGCTAAACCACTGGCTGATACACCACTGGAGAAATACCAGTGCTAAGAAAGAAAGAACAGTCTTGAGCTTCAGAGACAGTTCTGAAGAGTTTGTCTTGGCAAGGATGTCAGCGATGGGGTTACAAAATTTTAGTATTATAAAAAAAGTGGTGTCAACTGAGAAGAACTAAATCCTCAGGGCTTTATCACCCCTGTGAAAAAAGTTGGTGAAGAAACAGACAGAGCACAAAGAGAGATGAATAAAGTCAAGAAGTAGAGCAAACAATACTGACTACGAAATGAAATATTCGGAAAACTCCAGATATGCTCACTAGTTTACTCTCTCCTCGATTTTGTGCATATCAGAGTTCAAATACCAAAGAAGCTGAGAGAAACTGCTTCTTCAAATCAAAAGTGATGCTTTCTC
>NW_007240838.1:0-752 GCF_000164805.1 Carlito syrichta
TTTCTTCACCAACTTTTTTCACAGGGGTGATAAAGCCCTGAGGATTTAGTTCTTCTCAGTTGACACCACTTTTTTTATAATACTAAAATTTTGTAACCCCATCGCTGACATCCTTGCCAAGACAAACTCTTCAGAACTGTCTCTGAAGCTCAAGACTGTTCTTTCTTTCTTAGCACTGGTATTTCTCCAGTGGTGTATCAGCCAGTGGTTTAGCTGTTGTGGTGTGGAGGTCATGCTGATTAATAATAGTCACTAGATGTATGCTAACTTATTTGTTAGCCCTTTGATTTATTGTGAAATTTTTCTGACTCACTTATCAAATGCGTTTGGCTACTAAACAAGAAAAATACTTCAAAAAATGTACCTGATTCATTTGTGTTGACATTTGAAGCTCATCAAAATCATGTTCTTTTTTTTTTTTTGAGTTGGAGTCTCACGCTGTAGCTCAAATTGGAGGACTGGAGTGCAGTGGCCGCTCCTGGTCACCGCAGCCTTGACCTGCTGGGCTCCACCAATCCTTCCACCTCAGTCTTCCAAGTAGCTGGAACTACAGGCACTCACTACCACACCCAGCTAATTTTTGATTTATTGTAGAGATGAGGTCTTGCCAAGTTGCCAAGGCGAAGCTCGAACCCGTGGGCTCAGGCAATCCACTCACCTCAGCCTCCCAAGGTGCGGGATTACAGGCTGAGCCACCAAATCCAGCTCAAAATCATGTTCTTAATAATTCTAAAGTATGTATACAGAATTGT
>NW_007240839.1:0-1382 GCF_000164805.1 Carlito syrichta
GTTTGCCTCTGGCTTGAAATAACACCTTGGTATTAGAGTGATTCATTCATGTAACCTCATTTTTCACAATTTTAGTATACCATGCTACTCAGTGAATAAAATGTGCAATAAATACCGAGAATTCATATTATAAGATGATAATCCATATGTTTAAAATTTTAATTTATATAATAACGAGGGAAATAAATCTACAAATACTCGCTTTTCTTAATTTTATCTGTGACTATATACAATGTAAAAATAATTTTGTTTTTGAATGTAATTATAAAATTTATGACCCAGTTTTTAAAACATTTATGTTCAAATTTACTTCATCTCACTTAAAACTTTTTGTAATTTGCTAATTAGCACTTGAAGATATTTTATTGGTAGAAATCAGTCTATATGGCTAAAAGCTTAAAAAAATGCATTGTTACTCATACATCATAATTTTAAATCGTTAGAAAGCCATATACTCTAAAATAAATTCTCCACTCGGGTATCTTACTTATTAAATAATCTTAACACCAGTAAAGAGAAGATGTTTGCTAATTGTAAAAGATTCTAAATTTAAAATGCATGTGCTTTACATTAAAATAATTATCTAAGCTGGGCTCGGTGGCTCAGCCTGTAATCCCATGCCTTGGGAGGTTGAGGTGAGTGGATTGCCTGAGCCCGCAGGTTCAAGACCCACCTGGGCAACTTGGTGAGACCTCATCTCTACAATAAATCAAATAATTAGCCGGGTGTGGTAGCGAGCGTCTGTAATTCCAGCTACTTGTAAGGCTGAGGCAGAAGGATCACCGGAGCTGTAGCAGGTCGAGGCTGCAGTGAACAGGAGTGGCCACTGCACTCCAGTCTGGGTGACAGAGTGAGATTCCAACTAAAAAATATAATAATAATAATAATAATAAATAAATTGTTTAACTATATCATGCATGTCCCCTTCTGATCTGTTTATGCTGTTGCTTTCTTAGCAATATCGATCTTTAAGACAGTGCAAAAAGTCAGCCAGGCTCGGTCGCTCAGTCTGTAATCCCAGTGCTTTGGGAGGCTGAGGTGAGTGGATTGCCTAAACCCGCGGGTTCGAGACCCGCCTGGGCAACTTGGCGAGACAGCATCTCTATAATAAATCAAAAAATTAGCCGGGCGTGATAGCACATTCCTGTAATTCCGGCTACTCAGAAGGCTGAGGCTGAAGGATAGCTGGAGCCCAGCAGGTCGAGGCTGTGGTGGCTGGGAGCGGCCACTGCAGTCCAGTATGGGCGACAGAGTGTGACTCCAACTCAAAAAAAAAAAAGTCTATGTTTGAACACATCCCAAAGCAACTTGAAATAGTAGGTTTCAAACTGATGATATTTTAATGTAACTTTAACAATAAGATATATGTGATGATAATAATG
>NW_007240840.1:0-1857 GCF_000164805.1 Carlito syrichta
AGCGAATTCATCTGAATTTAAAACAATCATGAAGAGCCGAAAGATTCCTTATCAAAAGATACAAAGCAGGAACTATCACTTTCCGCAATTGAAACTTTAGTATAAGTTTACAATAAGCCAAACAGCCTGGTATTGGTACTGGAAAAGGTCCACAGGCTGATGGCTCAGGACAGAGAGTGAAATCCTCAAATTCTCACCCAACTCATCTATGAAGGAACCTCCAGGACCCACTGGGGAATGGAGAACCTATTCAGTACATGTTGCTGGGAAAAGTCTGACTACATGAACAAGATTCAAACAGGACCCCTCACTATCACCATACACATTAACTCTCAATGGATCAAAGACCTAAACGTAAAACACCAAATTATAATCATCACAGAAACTCAGGAGACTCCTTTATGAAAAAAGGAACCGGCAGCTACTCTCTTCAGATCCCTCAATACCCATAACTTAAGAAGAATGTTAGACACTTGGGATCGTACCAAACGAATTAACTTCTGCAAAATACAAGACACCATCAAAATAGCAAGCAGACAGCCCCCGAATGGGACAGACGATTCTCCAGCTATGTATCTGACAACGTGATAACATCTGTGAGCTACAAGAAAATCAAACACTCAGAAAAAGAGACAAACAATCCCGTGAAAAAGTGGCAAAAATACATGATTGGACACTTCTCATAGAAGAGATGTGGGAAGCCAGGAGACACATGAAAACGTGCTCAGCCTCACTCATCATCAAAGAATGCAAAGGAAAACCACACTGAACTACCACTTAACCCCTGTAAGAACGGCCTTCATTAATAACACAAACAATATCAGATGCTGGAAAAGATTTGGGGGAAAAAAATGCTTCTGCAGTGCATGTGGACTGAAAAGTACAGCAACATCTTTGGAAATCAGTGTGGCGGTTTCTAAAGGGACAAGAAATTGACCTACCATGTGACCCTGTAATTCCCCTGTAGGGAATAAACCTGGAGGAACTCAGATCTTTTACAAAACGATATCTGCATAAGCATGCTTATTGCAGCTCTAATCACATTTGAAAAAAACCTGACACCAACCATGTCGCACTTCAAAGCTGGAATGGATAAAATGAATGTGGAACATACACAAAATGGAATGTTACGCATCCCTGACAAGTGACAGGTATAAGGATGTTGCAGAAAGATTGATGGATATGAAATTCGGTCATTCTCCGTGAATTATCACGGAAACAAAGAATAGAGTTCCAAATGTTCTCCCTCATAAGCTGCACTTGATCGATTAGAGTGCTAGAAGAAAGTGATTGGCAGTAGTAGAAAACTGTTTTGGGGTAGGGGTGGGATTGGCTGTGGAGTTATATTGTTAAGGGAGGGAGGGGCAGACCTCACCATCCAGGGACCATGCCTAATCAATGTTTGAATATCTAACTCTGAATTGTACCCCATATTGTGCAACAATTAAAATAAAATAAATACGACAATAAAAGCTGTAAAACGTGCAACTGACTGTATTTGCTTTCTTCTATTTTTTTTTTTTTTAACTTTTTTCCTGTAAAGATAGTTGCAGTCCAGGGTTGGGGATAGAAATGTTCCTTTTGAAGGGATTGATTTCTAAGAAGGGCGCACGACTCCCATTATAACTTCCTTTCCTATTAATACGTGAGAGGCCATTGTACATTTGGTTTCTACTTTGACACTACTACATTTCTCACATAAATGCTGAATGATTTATTCTGCACAAATTGAAACGTGTTGAGATTCCAGACGTGTATCATCCTAAGTCAACTTCACATTGAGGATCAGAGTACCTATGGTGGCTATTCAGAAGACGGAATGCATAATAAATCTTAACGATTTCAGAAGAAAAACTG
>NW_007240841.1:0-1567 GCF_000164805.1 Carlito syrichta
CCCAGTGGTCTTTTTGTGTGTGTGCATGATATTCAAGGCTTGTCGGTAAAAAGTATCACATTAATCCGAGACATTGTTGCAGAGTACACCATTATGTCTTAGGTAGAGAAAATCCTCGGGGATTCAGTGGAAATACACTTTGAAAAATAGAAATTGGTTTAAAATACAAGGGAAATATCATTTTATATTTCCTTCAAATAGGCAGGGGAACCTTTTGAGTAGGGGTTGCATATCTGTAAGTTTAAATTGAAATTCACCAGCAGAAAACACAGCGTGTCCCAAGAATATGTACAAAAGTTTTAAGAAAGGGAAAAGATATGTTAAATTATTCTACAGTGTTTCTTCTGAAATCGTTAAGATTTATTATGCATTCCGTCTTCTGAATAGCCACCATAGGTACTCTGATCCTCAATGTGAAGTTGACTTAGGATGATACACGTCTGGAATCTCAACACGTTTCAATTTGTGCAGAATAAATCATTCAGCATTTATGTGAGAAATGTAGTAGTGTCAAAGTAGAAACCAAATGTACAATGGCCTCTCACGTATTAATAGGAAAGGAAGTTATAATGGGAGTCGTGCGCCCTTCTTAGAAATCAATCCCTTCAAAAGGAACATTTCTATCCCCAACCCTGGACTGCAACTATCTTTACAGGAAAAAAGTTAAAAAAAAAAAAAAAATAGAAGAAAGCAAATACAGTCAGTTGCACGTTTTACAGCTTTTATTGTTGTATTTATTTTATTTTAATTGTTGCACAATATGGGGTACAATTCAGAGTTAGATATTCAAACATTGATTAGGCATGGTCCCTGGATGGTGAGGTCTGCCCCTCCCTCCCTTAACAATATAACTCCACAGCCAATCCCACCCCTACCCCAAAACAGTTTTCTACTACTGCCAATCACTTTCTTCTAGCACTCTAATCCATCAAGTGCAGCTCATGAGGGAGAACATTTGGAACTCTATTCTTTGTTTCCGTGATGATTCACGGAGAATGACCGAATTTCATATCCATCAAGCTTTCTGCAACATCCTTATACCTGTCACTTGTCAGGGATGCGTAACATTCCATTTTGTGTATGTTCCACATTCATTTTATCCATTCCAGCTTTGAAGTGCGACATGGTTGGTGTCAGGTTTTTTTCAAATGTGATTAGAGCTGCAATAAGCATGCTTATGCAGATATCGTTTTGTAAAAGATCTGAGTTCCTCCAGGTTTATTCCCTACAGGGGAATTACAGGGTCACATGGTAGGTCAATTTCTTGTCCCTTTAGAAACCGCCACACTGATTTCCAAAGATGTTGCTGTACTTTTCAGTCCACATGCAGTGCAGAAGCATTTTTTTCCCCCAAATCTTTTCCAGCCTCTGATAATGTTTGTGTTATTAATGAAGGCCGTTCTTACAGGGGTTAAGTGGTAGTTCAGTGTGGTTTTCCTTTGCATTTCTTTGATGATGAGTGAGGCTGAGCACGTTTTCATGTGTCTCCTGGCTTCCCACATCTCTTCTATGAGAAGTGTCCAATCATGTATTTTTGCCACTTTTCACGGGATTGTTTGTCTCTTTT
>NW_007240842.1:0-1055 GCF_000164805.1 Carlito syrichta
TTCCCTCATAAACAGAATTGAAGAGGGGGGAGGGAAAGGGGGAGAGGGAGAAAAATCTACAGAAATGAAGAAAAACCAAAAGAAGAGTATGGGTCTCTCCCAGATGCCAGGGAGAGCAGACACTGAGAAATCTGACTTTGGAATGCAAACAATGAAAAGTCCCCAGAATGAAGGGTCTCAAACTGCAAATGTAGATACCAAAACAATAATGGAGAGATTAAAAAGAATTGAGGAGACACAAGAAGAAACTAGGAAGGAGCTGATATCTAAGATAACAGTAATAAAGAATACTGTGAATGAAATAAATAACAAATTGATAAGCATGGAAAGCAGAATTACCCAAGCAGAAGAAAGAATCTCAGAGCTTGAGGACCAAAATATAGAAATAACCCAAACTCTTAAAAACACAGAAAATAAGCTCAAAAAGACCGAACAAAACCTTCAAGAGATGAGTGACTACCTCAAGAGGCCTAACCTAAGAATAATCAGACTCCCTGAGGCAGAAAGAGAAACAGAGACCATATTGGAACAAACTTTCCATGAGATCATTCAAGAAAACTTCCCTTATCTAATCAGTGATGCAAAAATTCAAACACAAGAGATTCAGAGAAACCTCGCAAGACAACAAATGGGAAGACCAACTCCTAGACACATAATAATTTGCCTAAATAAAATAGGCACAAAAGAAAAAATCCTAAAGGCAGCAAGAGAAAAAGGCCAGATCACCTACCATGGAAGACTAATCAGAATAGCAGCAGATTTATCTGCAGAAACCCTGCAGGCTAGGAGAGCTTGGAGCCCTATCTTCAAAGTCCTAAAAGATAAACAATTTCAACCAAGAATAACCTACCCGGCCAAGCTAAGCATCATCAGTGAGGGAGAATTAAAATCTTTCCCAGATATCCAATCCCTAAGAACTTATGCAGCCACAAAACCATCTGTACATGAAACACTTAAGAAAGTACTAAACACAGAAGAAAAGGAAAAAAGAACAACGTTCTTCACAAGAGTACAGGGAAAAGAATAAAATATACATGAACCAACCCCAAAACGAA
>NW_007240843.1:0-538 GCF_000164805.1 Carlito syrichta
ACCAAAAAGGAATGAGTGAAGGGGACGTTTGCAAAAATGCACGTAACTACAGGAGTTATGTGTGGAGTGATGGACTGGCCCCCTGCCCCTACTATAGGGGACTTAGACAGGGAAGTTGGTCCCCAAAATTCTCGTATGACAGAAAGGGTGGCTCCAGTGACCAGGAGAAAATGGATGGGGCGCTTGTCAACCATTATAGTGACCCTGGGCTCCCGATGATTTGAGATTTGTGTCGGGCAGGGAGGCCCCGAGTCCCGTCATTCCAAGGTCGCTGCCATACCCAACAGGTCTAAAGCAGGATCGGGGGTTGACCCAGTCCCTATTTGGGGACTGGGACAGTCCATTGCCCAATGTTCTGCCTGACCGCACTTGGGACATGGCTTTGGGGCACTCTGGGGTTGGGACATCCTCGTGCCCAATGTCCTGGTTGCCCACACTTGAAGCAGGGTCCTGGTGGTTATCGCTGGGTTCGGGCATTGCCACCACCTTGGGTGACACCGGAGGAACCCTTAGCTTCCTGGAGGGCCTGGGCCAGCAT
>NW_007240844.1:0-1052 GCF_000164805.1 Carlito syrichta
TGAAATGTGAAGCAGAATAAAACCATCCTTTTGTTATGCTCTAATAAAATTATCACTACAGTTGTATGTGGCTTTTTCATTCAAAATGATCTGATGATTATTCCTAGGCTATTTGAAAAATTAACAAAATCATTTGGCACACGACTAGTTTCATCTGGTACATTACCAGAACTCCTACTGTGATCAGGAGCCAGTAGAGTACCAGTAGAGTACAAAGTTTCATTTTTGATAAGCATTAGACAAAAGAATTCAGCTCTTTGCTCCCTATGTCATCAATAAATTTCACATTTTTTAATTTTCAAAGGTCTATTACTTTAGAAACCACCAGACTTTTTGCCTTCATATGCCATCAGTTTAACAAATAGCTACTGGCTGGGCAAAGGCTCAAGTCTATAATCCCAGCACTTTGGGAGGCTGAGGTGAGAGAACTGCCTGAATACATGGGTTTGAACCAGTCTGGACAACTTGGCGAAACCTCACCTTTACAATAAATCAGAAAATTAGCTGAGCATGGTGTCACGTGCCTACAGTTCCAGTTACTTGGAAGACTGAGGCGGAAGGATCACCTGAGCCCAGCAGGTTGAAGCTGCAGTGGCTGTGGAGTCAGACTCCAACTCAAAAAAACAGAAACAAAAAACCCAAATAGCTACAGTTTTTAAGATTAAAAAGTGGTGGTTGATCATAATCTTGACTATGCTCCATTATTCACTTATTTTGCCATTCAAGAAAAACTGATTCAGAAGGGGAAAAAAATGTATCATCTTCAATAATTAGGTGGCATCAAGCTGTGGGTCTTCTGAACAGCAAAGATCCTCAGAGTAACTGAGGAGCTTTGAAAGTCTATGTTAAAATATATGCCTAAGGAACTAAATTGAATTCCCTCAAGAATACCTTAAATGGGATGAGCCATCCCATTTCTGATTGTTTCATACTAGAATATTATTGACTTTCAATGACCAATAACTTGTTTCTCTGAAATAAGTTATCTACTAGTTACACAGCATTTCTTCATATCATTTTGATGAGTACCAACCATACTTCTAACATTAGTT
>NW_007240845.1:0-908 GCF_000164805.1 Carlito syrichta
GAACTTACATTGATACATCATAATCACTCAAAGTTCATAGTTTACATTACATTTCACTCCTGGTGTTGTAGAATCTGTGGGTTTTGGACAAAGGTATAATGACATGTAGCCGCCATTATAGTATCATATAAAATGTTTCGTGGTCCTAAAAGTCTCTATGTTCCACCTGTTTATTTTTTCCTGCTCTCCCCATCCCTAGCAACTATGTATCTTTTTATTGTATCTATAGTTTGGACTTTCTAGCATGTCACAAGTTGGAATTGTGCAGCATGTAGCCTTTTCAGATTGTCTTCTTTCATTTACTAACATGCATTTGAGGTTACATGTCTTCTCATGGCTTGATAGCTCATCTCTGTTTAGTGTCAAGTAATATTCCAGTGTACGACCACACCACAGTTTATTTATTCATTCATATATTAAAGGCTAGCTTGGTTGCTTCAAAAATTGGTTGATTTTTTTTACATCCTTGTTTATGAGGGAGTTTTCTTTTTAGTAATATCATTGTATGTTTTGGTTGATAATAATACTAACAGTCTAGAATGGGTTGGGATATATTCATTCTCTTTATTTTGAGGGGGGAGAGAGTTTGTATAGAAGTATAGAAAAATATTATTTCTTCCTAAAATGTTTGGTAGAATTCACCAACATAGCTATCTAGGCTTGGAGTTTTCTTTGTAGGAAAATTTCAGCTATGACTTAATAGATATAGGGCAATCCAGTTATCTGTTTATTTTGGTTTAGTTTTGGTAATTTTTATTTTTTGAGAAATGTGTTCATTTTCTCTAAGTTGGCATGTTTTTTCACATGAAGTCCCTACTATTAATTGTTGTTCTTTTAATATCTTTAGAATCGGTAATAGTGTCACATTACTTATTTATGAAATTAGTAATTTCTTTTTCTATAATCAA
>NW_007240846.1:0-607 GCF_000164805.1 Carlito syrichta
ATTCACCATATCAACAAACTAATAGAGGAAAACTATATGATCATCCTAGTAGATAGAAACATGTGATAAAACTCAACCTTCATTGGTGATTTAAAAAAAAACTCTGAGCAAACTTAGAATACAAGAAATCTTCAGCATGACAAACACCATTTATGATAAACCTATGGCAAATGTGTCATGGTGGAAGCCAGAATGCTTTCCATGTAAGATCAGGAATAACACAGGAAAACTACAGGCCAATATCCCTGATGAACATAGATGCAAAAATCCTCAATAAAGTTCTAGCAAACTGCACCCAGCAGCACATGAAAAAAAAAATTATACATCATGATCAGGCAGACTTTTTTCCAAGATGTAAGGCCAGCTCAACACACACAAGTAAACACACACAAGTCAATAAATGTAACTCACCACATAAACAAAAGTAAAAACAAGAACCACATGATTATCTCAATAGATGCAGTAAAAGCATTAGATAAAATTCAGCATCCCCTTATGATAAAAAGCCATCAGCCACCTAGCCTTCAAAGGCACATTCTTTAAAATTATAGGAGCCATCTATGACAAAACCACAGCCAACATCATACTTAATGGGCGGAAGTTGAAA
>NW_007240847.1:0-9277 GCF_000164805.1 Carlito syrichta
CTGGGTGACAGAGTGAGACTCCAACTCAAAAAAAAAAAAAAAAAAAAGTAAGATGAGATGAGGTAAGATAAAACAGTAAGTTAAATTTTAAAAATAAAATATTGTGGGACATGGTGGCTCAAGCCTATAATCCCACCACTTGGGGAGGCTGAGGCATGAGTCCAGGGGTTCGAGGCCAGCCTGGGCAACTTGGCAAGACCTCATCTCTACAATAAAAATAAATAAATAAATAACCAGGTGTTGTGGTGTGCACCTGTAGTTCCAGCTACTTGGAAGGCTGAGACGAAAGGATCACCTAAAACCCAGCAGGTCGAGGCTGCGGTGGCCGTGAGCATGCCACAGAGTGAGACTCCAACTCAAAAAAAAAAATTTATTTTTACCGTGTACCATGCTGATGCAATCTTAGCACAGCACTGAATGGATTTCTTAAAAACAGTAGCAGCAACCACTTTTCAAGTTTACTTCTATTTGGCTACAATTTTGCCAGGCTACAGTTTTACTGTACTCTGCCCCCAAAGCTGGCCTGTTTCCCCAGCCCCACAAATTCAGGTCACTACGGCTGCCCCAGGAGCCTCCTGTTCTGCCCTGATCTTTGAAGTCAGTTATGTGTCTGTTTACCTGGTGTCTACCACCTGGGCTACCAGCCTGGTGTTTTTTGAAGACTAACTCTAACTCTTCTTTCCAGGGTGGGCTAGTTGGGTACCTCCCCTTCAAGTGTCCTGAAAGATGTAATTGTCCACTCTCCTGAGATCATGATAGACTTTTCAAGCTAGAAAGTCTATCCTCATTTTATAGAGAAAGTGTGCCACCTTATCCACTGCCTGTTCCTCATTTTATAGAGAAAGTGTGCTGGTCACTCCACAAGTTGTGTCGCCAAGGCTCTTCCTTGTGGAATCTCCAGTCTCTGGTCCCTGCCAGTTTCTTTGGCTCTGGGCTCTCTTGAGCAAGCATGACTGATGGGAACAGATGTCACACCAACCCCTAGAGACCAAGCAGAGGCCTCTTGGCTACACAGAATGGTGGCTTAGCCAATTCTGAATTCTCGAGTAACATGGACCTCGCCTATATTAACTCTGCAAAGTGTCCTAATAAATTGTCCTTTTTATGGATTTGCACCGGTTGAACATCTGACCCTTTGTAGGGTGACAGGGATAGAGCAGTAAAAGGAGGACCTTCAAAGAAGCCAGACTATATGACTTAGAGGATATGAGCCTCTTCCTGCTGGCCCAGGTTTTGAAGATTCCGTATAGCCGGCAAGAGCCTCTTTTCATTGTGGGTTTTTTGTTGTCGTTGTTGTTTTTTGTTTTGAGTTGGAGTCTCACTCTGTCGCCCAGGCTGGAGTGTAGTGACATGCTCACGGCCACCACAGCCTCAACCTGCTGGACTCAGGGGATCCTGCTGCCTAAGCCTTCAAAGTAGCTGGAACAACAGACGCATGCCCCCATGCCCGACTAGTTTTTGTGATTTGATGTAGAGACAAGGTCTCACTAAGTTGCCTAGGCTGGTCTCGAACCCCTGGGCTCAGGCAGTCCTCTCGCCCTGGCCTCCCAAAGTGCTGGGATTGCAGCTGTGACCCATCATACCCAGGCAGGTTTTTAAAAAAATAGTATTGTATGTGTTGTATTTTTATGTAATTTCTATATTGTTTCAATTCTGCAATTTGCTTTCCTGCCCTTTAAAAAACATTTTGTTTTGAGACAGTCACTGTTACGCAGGCTGGAGGGCAGTGTTGTGATCCTAGCTCACGGTAACCTTGAACTCCTGGGCTCAATCAACCCTCTTGTTTCAGCCTCCTGAATAGCTTGCACTACAGGTGTGTGCCACCATACCCAGCTACTTTTATTTTTTTATAAATTTTTTGTAGAGCCAAGGTCTCGCTATTTTGCCCAGACTGTTCTTGAACTTCTGGCCTCAAATGATCTTCCCATCTCGGTCTCCCAAAGTGCTGGGATTACAGGCATGAGTCACCATGCCATTTATAAAAATTAAAGTATAATATACAGCCAGGTTTGGTGGCTCAGCCTGTAATCCCGCGCCTTTGGGAGGCTGAACTGAGTGGATTGCCTGAGCCCGCGGGTTCAAGACCCGCCTGGGCAGCGAGACCTCATCTCTACAATCAATCAAAAAATCAGCCGGGTGTGGTAGAGTGCGCCTGTAGTTCCGGCTACTCGGAAGGCTGAGGCGGAAGGATCGCCGGAGCCCAGTGGGTCGAGGCTGCGGTGGCCGGGAGCGGCCACTGCACTCTAGTCCGGGCGACAGAGTGAGACTCCAACTCAAAAAAAAAAAGTATAATATACATACAGAGAGATGCTTATATCACAGTTGTACAGTTTGATGACTTTTCCAAAACTGAACACTCCCAGTTACTTGTGCTGAGATCAAGAAATGTTTCCAGTACCCTGTACACACACACCCCTTATTTAGAGCTTTTTGTTGTTGCATTTTCTTCCCTCTTTCAGAAATTTGCCTGACAAGAAAGTGGATTTTTATTTGATTTAAAGATGGCTCGTGGGCATGAGGTTGAACATCCGACCAGCTTCCTAGCACACAGAAAGTGTACAGCAGAAAAAACATTTCCTTCCTTCCACTCCGATGAGACTAAGGTAAAACCAAGCGCATTAAAAACTTCAGCCTCTTAGGTGGAAACTTGAAGGTAGACGCACAGATTCATAGATATTTAAAGCTGGAAGAGATTGGAAAGAGAGGGTTATGGCCAAGGTCTAACACCTCCCAAGTGGCAAATCTGGGACTCAAGCCCAGGACTCCTAACAACCCGCCATTATGCTCTGTTTTGCTAATGTTGTGTAAATAGCTATAACCTAGAGTGGAAGGAGGCAAGAGGAGGAGAGACTTCAGGAAGATTTCCTGTGGACAGGTGAGCAATGACAGGGTGGCAGACTGTGAACAAGGGTGCGCACAAGTGGCTACCCTCTTTCACTTAAAAAAGAGAGTTTTTTTTGAGTTGGAGTCTCACTCTGTTGCCCAGGCTGGAGTGCAGTGACACGCTCATGGCCACCCCAGCGTCGACCTGCTGGGCTCCGGCGATCCTTCCGCCTCAGCTTTCCAAGGAGCTGGAAGTACAGGCACGTGCTACCACGCCCGGCTAATTTTTGATTTATTGTAGAGACGAGGTCTCGCCAAGTTGCCCGGGCTGGTCTTGAACCCGCGGGCTCACGCAGTCCTCTGGCCTCGGCCTCCCAAAGTGCTGGGATGACAGGCTGAGCCACCCACCAAGCCCGGCCCCCCTTTTCATTTTGATGGAGAAAACCATGCTGCCCTTCGGTTGCTTCCTGAAACGACCTCTCACAGATTCCTTAAGTCTGTATTTCCCAGACTTAAGCTGTGTCCAGCTGCAGCAAATTCACAGGGCACTTCGGGAAATTTTAATTTTTATCTTCAAAAATTTTTTTTTTAGAGACCAGGTCTCACTCTGTCATCCAGCCTGGAGTGCAGTGGTGCGATCATAGCTTACAGCAGCCTCCAATCCCTGGCCTCAAATGATTCTCCCGCCAAGGCCTCCCAAAGTGCTGAGATTACAGGCGTGAGCCATTGTGCCCAGCCAAAAGTTTAAATTTTCAGGGAAACACAGCGATGCTTGACATCTGTCATGTAGTATCTGAACTATTAGTGAAAGGAAATTTACAGTTTCAACATTAGATAGCATTAAATTCCCTTTGATGACATCTTATCTTTACGGAGTTGGGTTTTGGTGGATACTGTGTTAAAAAGCAAGCTCTGTGTATGAACATGTATGGGAAATAGGAAATAGGGTGGTTGTGTGTAATCTGATTTTAAGGTTTGGGATGCTGTACATTGCTCAACAGGTGCACAAATCCCATTAGAAAGTAAGTGCAGCCAGGCTCGGTGGCTCAACCTGTAATCCCGCACCTTTGAGAGGCTGAGGTGAGTGGATTGCCTGAGCCTGTGGGTTCGAGACCCACCTGGGCAACTTGGCGAGACCTCATTTCTACAATAAATTTAAAAAAATTAGCTGGGCGTGGTAGCGCGTGCCTGTAGTTCCAGCTCCTTGGAAGGCTGAGGCGGAGGGATCGCCGGAGCTCAGCAGGTCGAGGCTGCGGTGGCCGGGAGTGCCCACTACTTTCCAGTCTGGGCGACAGAGTGAGACTCCAACTCAAAAAAAAAAAAAGTAAGTAAGTGCAATTACTTAAGAATAAGATGAAAGCATCCATTTCTGGCAGGGTGCCATGACTCAAGCCTGTAATCCCAGCACTTTGGGAGGCCAAGGCGAGAGGACTGCCTGAGCCCACGGGTTCAAGACCAGTCCGGGCAACTTGGTGAAACCTCATCTCTACGATAAATCAGATAAATCAAAAAATTAATCCGGGCGTGGTAGTGCGTGCTTGTAGTTCCACCTATTAGAAGGCTGAGGTGGGAGTGGAATGCCTGAGCCTGCGGGTTCGAGACCCACCTGGGCAACTTGGCGAGACCTCATCTCTACAATAAATCAAAAAAATCAGCCGGGCGTGGTAGCGCGCACCTGTAGTTCCAGTTACTTGGAGGGCTGAGGTGGAAGGATTGCTGGAGCCCAGCAGGTCGAGGCTGCGGTGGCCGGGAGTGGCCACTGCACTCCAGTCTGGGTGACAGAGTGAGATTCCAACTCAAAAAAAAAAAAGAAGGCTGAGGTGGAAGGATCACCTGAGTCCAGCAGGTCAAAGCTGTGATGATTGTGAGCATGCCACTGCACTCTATCTAGCCTGGGCAACAGAGTGAGACTCCAATTAAAAAAAAAAACAATTTCTTTCCATTTATATATATATATTGTTTTTGCAAATTACTACATTGTTAGGCCATAAATACTAAGTTGTTTGGAACTGACTACTTAAAATCCATTGGGTATCTCTTTTGGCCTAGGGGCTCTGTGAACCTTTGCCTTTGGTTCAGGGATCAGGTTCTTCAGGTTACATCAGCATCTCTGGTATTATGTGTCATCTGACTATTCAGCTGGGAGACTGGAGTCCAGGATGATTTTATCCAGATGAAGAAACTAAGTCTCTCCTACTGAATCCAAGGGACACCAGACAAAGAAAATTAACAAATAAAAAGAAGCTAAGTTGGAGGAAGTAACTTGAGCTGGGCACAGTGGCTCACTTGAGCTGGGAGACTCAGGGGAGAGGATTCCTTGAGGCCAGTAATTCGAGGTGGGGCTGGGTAACATAGGGAGACCCCCCACTACAAAATTTTTTTTTTTTTTTTTTTTTAATTAGCTGGCTCGGTGGCTCAGCCTGTAATCCCGTGCTTTGGGAGGCTGAGGTGAGTGGATTGCCTGAGCCCGCAGGTTCGAGACCCGCCTGGGCAACTTGGCGAGACCTCATCTCTACAATAAATCAAAAAATCAGCCAGGCATGGTAGCACATGCCTGTAATTCCGGCTATTCGGAAGGCTGAGGCAGAAGGATCGCCAGAGCCCAGCAGGTCGAGGCTGCAGTGACTGGGAGTGGCCCCTGCACCCCAGTCTGGGTGACAGAGTGAGACTTCAACTAAAAAAAAAAATAAAATAAAAAATTAGCTGGGTGTGGTGGGGTGCGCTTGTAGTCCCTGCTGCTCAAAAGGCTGAGGTGGGCGGATCTCTTGAGCCCAGGAGGTTGACAATGAAGTGAGCTATGATCACACCACTGTGCTCCAGCCTGGATGACACAGCTAGACTCTATCTCAAAAAACACAAAAAAGGTTCGATGGAAGTAATCCACTTTGGGAAGATTCATGTTTTATGAAGCCCAAAGCTTACATAATTGTTGGAGCCCACATTAAGAGCAATAATGCAAAATCAGATATTTGACGGTTGGTTCGAGGGCTTGCAAGAGGTCTCTGCCAGAGAAGGGCCCTGAATCTCCAAGTTCATCAGCTTCATCCCTTCTGCAACCAGCAAGTAGTGGAAACGGAATTCCAACCCAGCTTTGTCTGACTCCAAAGACCCAAAATGTATAAGCACAGACACCAGGGCCGTGAAGACACTCCTAGAAACGTGAGCCTAGCTGGGGCATCCCCACGCTTGACGCTCTCGAGGAAGGAACCGGGGAGTGGGAAACCGATTCCTGTATCTTATCGTCAGAAGGGTGTGAGAAGCCATTGGAGCGGGCTTTGGTGTCAGCGCAGAGTCTGAATCCTGGTTCCAGATCCCATCTCTGGCTGTTGCTGAAGCATGAGTACCCACACCCCACAAGATTGTGAGGACTACATGAGATACCGTAGGGGAAAGTGCCTAGCTTCCCGCGGGCGAACCAGCTGTGTTAATCTCCCTTTCCTTCCTCTGCTCCCACGCAAATATTATGTGTGCATGGAGGTGAAATAAATATAGACAAGCTAGCTGGTCGAGTTCCCTTTGTGTGGGGGTAAATTCAGCTAATGCACATATATGGCAAGCAACTGTCTGCAAAAGATGCAAATCAGACCGAGTTGGCAGGTCTTTGCCGGGTGTCTTGTCTTGGTTCAGTGCCTAGCTGTGTCGATTTCCAAGGGTTCCCCATTACTCACACCCTGAGGTGGAAACTCCTTACCTGGCATTTGGAATCTCCCACGGTCTGGCCTCAACTTGGCCCTCCAACCTTTGTCTCACTATGATCCAATGCAAACCTTTCTCCCAGCCCGACTTGTTTCTCCTTTTACCCTTACACACCTACTGTCGCCTTGGTGAAAGCCACTTCCACTCCCAGGACTTCTCTCTTTCCAGTCTCTCACTCGCTCGCTCTCTCGCTCTCATTCTCTCACTGTCTCCTCTCTCTCTCTGTCTCCTTCTATTCTCTCTTGCTCTGTCTTCTTCCATTCTCTCGTCTCTGTCTCCTGTCTGTCTCCTTCCTTCCTCTCTGATCCTTTCTCTCTGCCTGTCTTCTGTGTCTCCTCTCTCCTTCTCTGTCTCTTCTCTATTTCTCTCTGTTCTCTGTCTCCTTTCATCCTCTCCCTCGCCCTCTTTGGTGAGTCGGAGCCTCACTCTGTTGCCCAGGCTGGAGCGCAGTGGCACGTTCATGGCTCACCACAGCCTCGGCCTCATGGGCTCAGGTGATCCTTCAGCTTCGGCCTCCTGGGGACTACAGGCACACATCACCATGCCCAGGTAATTTTTTTTATTTTTTTGTAGAGATGAGGTCTATGTTGCCAAAGCTGGCCTTGAACTTCTGTTCTCAAGCAATCCTCCCACCTTGGCCTCCCTAAACGCGGGAATTACAACTATAAGCCACGGTGCCCAACTCCATCCAGCCCCCGGGGAATCCAACCCTCTCGACCCCTACCACGTCTACCATGCACTCAGGTCTTAAATCACACACTGTCTGATTTAGTTCTATAAGTTTTAGGGAGTTTGTTTTTCCTTCCAATTGCATTATAAGCACAGGGCTGTCATGGAAATAACATCAGGTTGAAAGCAGGGACACTCAGCTTCTGCTTCTAACTTGCTGTATAAGCCCAAGCAAATGTCTTTCTTCAATCTCTTTAACTCTGCGGTAAGAGAACTGGATAGGAAATTCTTCAAGATCAGGACACTCTCCACAGGGCCCAGCTTGGGGATACCTATGAAATCTCATGTAACAAATATTCAAACATTTGCCGATCACTTACACCCAAAGCACGGAGCTAGGTGCGAAAGGATGGGTAAGGCCAAATAGACAGTGCTTGTTCCCAAGAAACACACAGTGCAAGGGAGATGCGATACTCATTTGTGGGTCAGAGCTACAAGATCAGTAACAAGGTGAAGGACTTGCCCGAGAGAGCAAGTAGGTGGAGGAGCTGGCTGGACCCCAAGCAGTCTGACCCCACCGTTCACTCTCCCAACCTCTACGTGAAACTACTGCCTCTCATTGTAGTGAAGGCTCTCCATCTTTCTTTTCTGACAGCTATGGTCTGTTTTCTGGAGCTACCTTGAGATAGCTGGAAGGCAATGGACGTTTTCTCCAGGGAACAGGATTTGGAAGGTGTCAACTGGATGACCAAAACTGGAAGCTATGGGTTCAGGGTGGTCATCTGGCCCCGGACTGCAGGGAGGGATGAGGGTGCACAGCCCCAGCAACAGGTCTGAGTTCTGGTCTTGGTTCTGGTCCAGGAAATCTTTCCACCTTTCTTTTCTTAAAATACCAGGTTTAGGCCAAGTGCAGTGGCCTCTAATCCCAGCACTTTGGGAGGCAGAGGTGAGAAGACTGCCTGAATCCAGAGGTTCGAGATCAGTCTGGGCAACTTGGAGAGACCTCAACTCCACAGTAAATCAACAAAATTAGCCAGGTGGGGTAATGCATGCCTGTAGTCCCAGCTGCTTGGAAGACTGAGGCCTAAGGATCGCCTGAGCCCAGCAGGTCAATGCTACGGTAGTGTGACTGTGCCACTGCACTCCAGCCTGGGCAACAGAATGAGCTGCTGACTTTAAAAAAATGTTTTATTCAGGAATAATTTACCTAAAACACAATTCATCATTTTTGAGTTGGAATCTTACTCTGTTGCCCAGCCTGGAGTGCAGTGGCATGCTCACAGCCTCTGCAGCCGCAACCTGCTGGGCTCAGGCGATCCTTCCACCTCAGCCTTCCAAGCAGCTGGAACTACAGGTGCGCACCACCATGCCCAGCTAATTTTCTGATTTACTGTAGAGACGAGGTCTTGCCAAGTTGCCCAGGCTGGTCTCGAACCCCTAGGCTCAGGCAATCCTCTCTCCCGGGCCTCAAGTGTTAGGATTACAGGTGTGAGCCACCGCCCAGCTACTTTGCCAATTTTAAGGACACACTTCAGTGAATTTTGAAACTGCACACAGCCTTGTGAACACAATTACCATGTAGTACAGTTCCATCACCCCCCCCCAAATTCCCTGGTAGCCCTTCCTAGTCCATCCTCTCCCTACACCCCTGTTCCCTGGCAACCTCTGATCTGCTCCCTGCCATTATAGTTTTGTCGTGTCTGGAATTTCACAGGAATAGAATCATGACAGTATTCTGGCTTTTTTCACATAGCGAATACTTTCCCGCTTCCCCCCGGGGGGTGCCTGTCTCAGTAACTTGTTCCTTCTCAGTGGTGAGCAGTGTGCCCTCGCCCGGGCATACTGCAGTGGGTGCATTCCCTCTGCCGTGGATGGACGGGCGCGTGTTTCCCTGCTTTTTGGTTGGGGTGAATGAAGATGCCACGAGCATTCGTGCCTTGCCCTGGGCTTTTAACTTCTCTTGGTCAGAGCCGGGAGCGGGGTTGCCCGACGGTCCGTGCGTGTTTGGATCTCCACCCGTCCACCTTCCCGACCCTGCACGGAAGATGAGGGGGTGGGGGAGACGTCGGCTGGGCGCACTCCACGTTCC
>NW_007240847.1:9868-12534 GCF_000164805.1 Carlito syrichta
CGGGGCGGACGGGACAGGACGGGACGGGTCTGGAACGGGCCGCGGCGTTCCTGGAAGACTCCGGCCAGAGGCGTTCCGGGCTGTTGGGTTTTAATCATTTATCTTATTTATTAAAAAAAATTCCTAGCCTGCTCAGCCCTTCCTTCCCCTCCGTGTCCTCCCTCCGCCCCGAGAAAGACACACACGCGCGCGCGCGCGCACACACACACACACACACACACACACACACACACACACGCCAGCAAGTAGTTGGTGGCATGCACGCAATCCTTTCGCCCTGAGGTCTTTGCCACTTTTCTTTATCCAGGAAATGATTCGATTGCAGTATCGTACAGTACTTGGTGTGCCTGCTTGTGACTACAGTTACACAGATAGGTTGGTTTTAGTCTATGGTTCAGGCAGTCCAGCCTCTCGAGCTTCATTTTCTAGTTCGCATGGTAGGTGAAGGAGTTTCTCGCAAAGTGTGATGTGCTCCACCAGTTTATGTAGCATGAACACCGGACAGCGGGCGCTGTTGCAACACCTTCTCCAGCCAAGTCAGGTTTTCCTGATCTGAGAAGTGCAGAGTCCAGAGATAACTGTAGCACATACTTTAGTGACGTGCTAGTACTGCTGTGTAACCATTTTACACATGAGGGATTGAGGCTTAAAAAAGACAAAGTGGTTTGTCAGAAGTCCCACCGCTAGTAAGAGGGCCCAACAACACGGGTCCTTTGACCTCCTAAAGGTGCTCCTCCCCCTCACGTAACTTGTATAATGGACATGTGTGATTTTCTCTGTCCTCCCTTTGGAACTTCACTCCTCTATTACCTGTGGTTTTATTTGGACTCATAGTATCCCGTCCCTCTGGCAACAGCGGTCCAAAGGGGGGGCGTTTTAACTGAGCGGAATCAGTTTCAGTCTTTCCCTAGAACGAATACATGAAGGTTAAGAGAGAGAGAAAAAAATGTTTTGTGCTGATGTTGATAAATTTTTGATGTCATCATTGGGAGCTGCCAGCAACCATCTTCCCAAGTATGTGAAGGAAACTTTTAGGGGGTGAGGGGAGACACACTTGAAAAAAAAAGTCAGGGTCTCACTCTGTCACTCAGGCTGGAGTGCAGTGGCCCGATCACAGCTCACTGAAGCCTCGACCTCCTGGGTTCAGGTGATCCTTTTACCTCACCCTCCTGAGTAGCTGAGACAACAGGTGCATGCCACCATGCCTGGCTAATTTTTTTTTTTTTTTTGAGTAGGAGTCACTCCGGGCGTCCATGGAGTGATGCAGCACGCTCACGGCCACTGCCGCCTCAACCTGCTGTGCTCAGGCGATCCTTCCGGTCCTCATCCTTCCAAGTAGCTGGAACTACAGGTGCATGCCACCATGCTCAGCTAATTTTTTTATTTATGGTAGAGACGAGGTCTCACCAAGTTGCCCAGGCTGGTCTCGATCCCCTGGACTCAGGCAATCCTCTCACCTCGGGTCCCAAACTGCTGGGATTACAGGCTTGGACCACACTGCCCCTGGCCTAAATTTTTTTTCTTTTTTTAAGAGACAAGGTCTTGCTATGTTGCCCAGGCTGGTCTCAAACTCTTGGGCTCAAGCAATCCTCCCACCTCAGTCTCCCAAAGTGCTAGAATTACAGACTTGACTGAGAAGCTCTTGAAGTAAGAAAAAATGGAGGCCAGGAGCAGTGACTCAAGCCTGTGATCCCAGCGCTTTGGAAGGCCAAGGTGAGAGGACTGGCTAAACCCGTGGGTTCAAGACCTACCTGGAAAACTTGGTGAGACCTCATCTCTACAATAAATCCAAAAATTTAGTTGGGCATGGTAGCACATGACTATAGTTCCAGCTACTTGGAAGGCTGAGGCAGAAGAATTGCCTGAGCCCAGCGGATGGAGGCTTTGGTGGCTGGGAATATGCCATTGCACTCTAGCCTGGGCAGCAGAGTGAGACTCTGACTCAAAAAAAAGAAAAAAAAAAAGAAAAGAAAAAGAAAAAGAAATGGGACTCATCAGAAAAGGCAAACAAAAATGAGAGATTTGGAGAACAAACCCTGCCAAATTTGTTTAAACCTAGGTCCTGCCTGTCGTGGCCAGTTGAGCTCCTAGATTTCCCAGTTAAGAAAGTCAAAAAGTGCCTTTTTTTCCCTGCTTAGCTAGGATGAATTGAGTTCCTGTCACTTGTCTCCAGAGTGAAGCCTGACTAATAAGTTTGGCACAGCATTATTTATTTACCCCTCAAAGAATAATGGAAGTTGGGTGCTGGCCACGCTATCACTTCTTAAGTGTTCCACTTCCCATAATGAGTCATAGCAAGTGAGTGTCTTGTGGGTACAGGTAGACAAAAGAAGATCTAATTCTTACTCAATGGTATTGCTATGATAAGCAGAAAGTAATCCACCAAATTAGAGGTTGGATAGATCACACTTAACCTTGGGAGCCTGTGGCGGTCTGAGTCATGAAGAGGAAAAGTTTGAGATTTTTGAAATGAGATTACTCGAAGGATTTTAGTGACATGGGAGAAGAAGGAAGGAAGGAAACCAATAGCAACTATTCTATCAGTTGGTTAAAACTGAAGGTTGGGAAGGTGAGTGGGTCAGTTTTAAAGAAGTGATTAAGAGGATAGGACATTGAATTGCAAAAAACAGGGGCATTGGGAATCACAGAATCCTTTTTTTTTTTTT
>NW_007240847.1:12554-15136 GCF_000164805.1 Carlito syrichta
CTGCTGGGCTCCGGCGATCCTTCCCCCTCAGCCTTCCAAGTAGCTGGGACTACAGGCGTGCGCCATCACGCCCAGCTAATTTTTTGATTTATTGTAGAGATGAGGTCTCGCCAAGTTGCCCGGGTGGGTCTCGAATTCGCAGGCTCAGGCAATCCACTCACCTCAGTTTCCCAAGGCGTGGGATTACAGGCTGAGCCGCCGAGCCTGGCGGGAATCACAGAATCTTAGAGACAGACAGAGTCCTTGAAGACCACTCTCCTTCCTCCTGAACAATTCCAGCAATGGACAGCTGGGTAGGTGGTCACCAAACGCAAGATGGTCATTGGTCCATGAAGAATGGGGAGGGATGGTTTTCTCACACCCTTCTTCAGCCAGGGCCATTCTCAGGGTCTGGGGATAAAATTATAGAGGCCCTATATGTACCTCTCGGAAGCACATTCAGAAAACAGACTGGTCTGATATTACTGACGTGAAAAGGAAAAAAGAAAAAAAATTAGACTTAAAATGGATACAATACCAATTCCTGCTCACACCCTGACTTCCAGGGACTGATTCTTTTCTGTCTCGGTCAGCTGCTAGGTCTTTAACAAAGCTGAGAGGCAAAAGTCGGGAGCAGGCCGTGTTTCTCCACTTGAGAAGGGAGGAGAGAAAGGAAAGAGGGTAGCTAGGAAGTGAGGAAAATCAAGCTGAGGGCAGTGGAAGAGAGAAGGAGAGAGGAACAGGGCTTGGGGAGTAGGATTTGGGAGGGAAAAATGGGGAAAGCGGAGTTTTGGAAGCCTCGTGTGTTGTGCAGTGAAATTCCCCCTTGACTTCCTTCTTTAAGCATGTCAGTCGGGCCACCGCCTCGGATCCCTTCCCACTGTGGGAGCGTTTCTGTCTTCTCAAATCCTGCTCACACACACAAAAAAGTCAGTCAAGCCTTATCTCAAAGACTTTTTTAAAAATTGGACTTGTTTTTCTCCTGACTGTGTCACCCAGACTTCGCAAGTCTGCCTTCAGCATTTCATGACCCTTCCAGCTAATCAATGGTGCCACAGAGGTGGTCAGAGTGACAGTGACAACTGCCATTTATCAAGTGGTGGGTTAGCATGTTGGGTCACCGGACACTAAAAGCACATGGTGGTAATGATTTCCCAGGCATTTGACTATTAATTTTTATCTCAAAGGAACCTGGCAGTTTATTGACTGGTCAACTTAAAAGATTCTCTTTGGAGCTGGGCTCGGTGGCTCAGCCTGTAATCCCACGCCTTGGGAGGCTGAGGTGAGTGGATTGCCTGAGCCCGTGGGTTCGAGACCCGCCTGGACAACTTGGTGAGACCTCATCCCTACAATAAATGAATAAGTAGATTAGCCTGGCGTGGTAGTGCGTGCCTGTGATTCCGGCTACTCGGAAGATGAGGCAGAAGGATCGCCGGCACCCAGAAGGCGAGGCTGCGGTGGCCGGGAGCGGCCACTGCACTCCAGTCTGGGCAACAGAGTGAGACTCCAACTCAAAAAAAAAAGAGATTCTCTTTGGGGTGACTAGTTTGGGTCAGGAGATAAGCCAAGATAGAAGAAGAGAAGTACCAGAGGAACAACCACCTAGAATGCTCTGGGAGTAGATTGAGCCCTGCTTCCTATATATGGTACCAGTTATAGGAACCCCTCACCCTCACCTAAATTACTGAACACCTATTGCTAGCCATTTCTCAGGAATCATTGTCAGGGGTGATTTGAGAGTTAATTACACCATTGGACCTGGTGCAGTGGCTCATGCCTGTAGTCCCAGCACTCTGAGAGACCAAGGCTGGAGAATCACTTGAGTCCAGGAGTTCAAGACCAGCCTGGGCATCATAGTGAGACCCCCATCTCTACAAAAAACAGAACCAAAAGTTAGCCGGGTGTGGTGGCACATGCCTGTAGTCTTAGCTACTCGGGAGGCTGAAGCGGAAGAATCGTTTGAGTCCAGGAGGTTGAGGTTGTGGTAAGCTGGGATTGCACTCTGGCCTGGGCAACAGAGTGAGACCCCCAACTCAAAACCTAACTAAACAGAAATAAAAAATAACCCCCCCACACAATTATACTCTCAGAGGGAGAAGGCTGGAATTTGAATCAACAGCTTATAAGTGAGAAGATTGTGAATGGACTCTGTCCAAGACAAGCATTGGAAAATTAGACTGATCCTAGGTGGATAATACAAAAGGTAATTGAACAGGATTTTAATAATTCACAGGAACTTCCACTCCAGTGTATTATAAGGATTACTAAGGCAGGATGTGGCCTGTTGCCACATGAACTGCAGGTTAGGAGAACCAGTGTGGTGACTAGATCATATCAAGGTAAGACTCTGGGTTTTGTGGGTAAGTATTTGATTGATTTTCTCCAAAAAACAAAGATACACCTCATTCATGAGTTTAGGCAGGTCTATGGAAAGAGGAGAAAGTTTTTTTTTTTGGTCAGTAAATGATTTAAACTTGGTGTCTTAGTCCATTTTTGTGTTGCTATAACAGAATATCACAGACTAGGTAATTTATAATGAACAGACAGCTGGGCTTGGTGGCTCAGCCTGTAATCCTGCACTTTGGGAGGCTGAGGTGAGTGGA
>NW_007240847.1:15215-17742 GCF_000164805.1 Carlito syrichta
TTCCAGCTACTTGGAAGGCTGAGGCGGAAGGATCGCCTGAGCCCAGCAGGTTGAGGCTGCGGTGGCCGGGAGCGTGCCCCTGCACTCTAGTCTGTGTGACAGAGTGAGACTTCAACTAAAAAAAAAATGTATATATATACAATGAACAGAAACCTATTTCCTCATCATTCTAGAGGGGGAAGTCTGAAATCAAGGTGCAGGCATCTGGTGAGGGCCTTCTTGCTGTGTCATCACATGACAGAAGGTTTTGCAGGGCAGAAGAACACAGTGAGGAAGAGAGAGAGTGCAAGGAGAGCCAAACTTGTCCTTTTATAAGGAGCCCAATCCTATACTAATGATGCTAATTCATTCAGGAGGGTGGTGCCTCCATGATCCAAACAAACATCTATCAGACCTCACCTCCCAACATCACCACACTGGGGAATCGAGTGAACTCCGAAAAGACACATTCAAACCATAGCACTTGGAAAAATTGAGTTTGAAGGATAATCCAAGTTTCAGACCTTGCTATCTACTCTTATACTCAAGAGAGAATTCCATGTTGTGTGTCAATCCACTCATGCTTCCAGTGTTTTACAAACTGTCCTTGGGAAGGTAGAGACACCACTGAGGTGTGATGGAAGCCCATCTCTAATGGGTATAAGACCCTGAGCAAATACAACAGTGTCTGGTACAACCAGGGGGCAGCCCCTATTATTCAATTACGAAGAGACAGAAATTGTCACGAAATGATTGATGGCATTTACAATGCTTTTAGAAATAGCCATTTATATTTGGGGTTTTATCTGATTGGCTCATGGGTTTATGGACTTTAGTTTTAGTTTTTTGTTTTTGAGTTGGAGTCTCACTTTGTTGCCCAGGCTGGAGTGTAGTAGCATGCTCATGGCCACCATGGACTCGACCTGTTGGGCTCGGGCGATCCTTCCTCCTCAGCCTTCCAAGAAGCTGTAACTACAGGTGTACGCCACCACTCCCGGCTAATTTTTTGATTTATTGTAGAGACAAGGTCTTGCCAAGCTGCCCAGGCTGGTCACGAACACTTGGGGTCAGGTAATCCTCTTGTCTCCACCTCCCAAAGGGCTGGGATTACAGGCGTGAGCCACTGTGCCCGGCTGACTTTAGTTTTTTTTTTTTTGAGTTGGAGTCTCACTCTGTCACCAAGGTTGGAGTGCAGTGGCACACTCACAGCCACTCCAGCGTCGACCTGCTGGGCGCTGGCAATCCTTCTACTTCAGCCTTCCTTTTTTTTTAATTTTGAATTTCATTTTAAAGATGTGGGGTACAATTCAGGGTTAGGTATAAAAATCTGCCTCAGCCTTCCAAGTAGCTGGAACCACAGGCATGCGCTACCACGCCCAGCTAATTTTTTTGATTTACTGTAGAGACAAGGTCTCCTTAGGTTGCCCGGACAGGTTTCAAACCTACAGGCTCAGGCAATTCACTCTCCTTGGCCTCCCAGAGTGCTGGGATTACAGGCTGAGCCACCGAGCCTGGCCGACTTTAGTTTTTTAATCTTTTCCTTTTGTTTGCCAAGAAGTTGTTCAGTTGATCAATCCCAAATTCTGGGCAATGGTTAGTTATCACATCAATGCTGTGGCCCCATGGAAGTTACTCTTATTTAAGGTTCTGACATTCCATGGCATGCCTAGTGGGTGCAGATCACCCTGAGGGCTTTGTCAAGATCTTTGGTTCTCCTTCATGACCATCAGCTCAGGTTCTGGTCCATTTCTTGACCATCTGAGTGGGCTGGAATGCAGCAGACACACCTGCCTTGGGTGACAGTTGGGTGCTACAGAAGAATAAGGAAGAATATTGGAATGCCTATGCAGAGCTATTGACCTGAATGGGATGTATTTAAGAGATGAAGCTTAACAGCTGGGTAAAAATGAAACTCTAGTAAATTCACTAAAGAAAAGACCACTAGGCCAGGCATGGTGGTTCATGCCTGTAATCCTAGCGCTTTGAGAGGCCAAGGTGGCAGGATTGCTTGAGGCCAGGAGTTCAAAACCAGCCTGTGCAATATAGCGATACCCTGCCTCTGTAGAAAATGAAAAAAAGTAGCCGAGTGTGGTGGCGTATCCCTGTAGTCCCAACTACTTTGAAGGCTGAGATGAGAGGATTGCTTGAGCCTAGGAGTTCAAGATCGCAGTAAGCCATGATTTTACCACTGCACTCTAGTCTGGGCAACAGAGTAAGACCTTGTCTCTTTAAAAAAAAAAAGCCACTAGTCTCTTCTGTGGAGGGTTAAGTGTAATTCTGCCATGGGACAGAAAGTGAAAATAAGAGCCTTAAGAGAATGTAACAATAGGCTGGGTGTGGTGGCTCAGCCTGTAATCCCAGCACTTTGGGAGGCCGAGGCGAGAGGAATGCCTGAGTTCAGGGGTTTGAGACCAGCCTGGGCAACTTGATGAAACCTTGTCTCTACAATAAATCACAAAAAATTAGCCAGCGGGTTAAGGCTGCAGTGACTGTCCGCGTGCCACTGCACTCCGGCCTGGGCAACAGAGTGAGACTCTAACTCAAAAAA
>NW_007240847.1:17984-22766 GCF_000164805.1 Carlito syrichta
GTGCAGTGGCCACTCCCGGCCACCGCAGCCTCGTCTTGCTGGGCTCCGGCGATCCTTCCGCCTCAGCCTTCCGAGTAGCCGGAATTACAGGCATGTGCTACCACGCCCGGTTGATTTTTTGATTTATTGTAGAGATGAGGTCTCGCTGCCAAGACAGGTCTCAAACCCGCGGGCTCAGGCAATTCACTCACCTCAGCCTCCCCAAGGCGCGGGATTACAGGCTCAGCCACCGAGCCCGACTGAAAAATAACTCTTACCTATTGTCTGAAACCCAAGTAATTCAGAGAGGGATGGCAGGGGCAGGCAGTCACCATGTGTACTTTTCTGCCAGTTATTCACTTCTTACTGGTTGTTTTCCTTATGGTTCTTCTCTCTCTTTTGGAAGTCTCCAATGTGTTTTCTTGGTACCCTTTGTTTTCTAGGGAGGTCAGATAACTTTAGACTTCCCCTTGGGGGGATAAGCCAGTCTGCTTTTAAGGCTAAGGTTCCCTGTGCTCTTCCTCCTAGCTGAATGCTGTTTATCTCCTGCACAGCTCTGTGATATCTTCCTTATGGAGGTGACGGGGGAAGCTGGCTACTTCAGCCTCTGTTGAGACCTGTGTTGAGACCTTTCCTACAGACCTTCCTGTGACATCGGTAACCACTCAAATTCCATTTGTTGAGTTGAGCTGCATTGGTATTTTCACCACATGGCATGTTCCTGTACCTGGTGTGCTTCAGAAGGAGGCCACATCTAGGTAGCTGTCAGCCCGCACAGACATCTTTTTCTTGGCCTTCCACTTCTCATCTCAGTGACTAGCAAGCCTCCCGGGGGTACAGTATAGGATGAAGCCACAGCTGATCCACTCTCCAAATAGCACTGTTCTGAATTTTATCATCCTGCTCTGAGCAGTGAGATAAACATAATTTTAATCCTCATTTTTTATGCGCTCACTAGAAAGCAGACAGGGTTGTTCCAGAGTGGATTTCCTGTGTCAAAGAAATCACAGAAGCATAAAAGGGAAAACCAGATGTGTACACCGAGCTGGCCGGAGCGTCTACATTCTTTCATACCCAGGGTCTTAGGGCCTTATGTTCCCAGTTCCCCAAACGAGCTCATTTTACACGCCCCCCCATTTTTAAAAATATGGAGTCTTGCTCAAATTCGGCTTCAGAACTGGGAAGAAATAGGCACAGGTCTGGGTGTCAATGCCCTGTGGTGCCCCTGTGGCTATCTTTACACACGTGAGGGCCTGCAAATTGAAGCAAGATACTTCAGGGATACCCTTAAGTTCCAGCCACCTACTTGCAACCGATCTATCCTTTCTCTTCCAGGGAATGCAAAGCTCACCTCCTCCAGGAAAGTCATATACATGAGGGGATCAGAGAGAAGATGCCTTTGGCCCCAAGGCACACTGGTGAACCACTTTCTTTTGGAATTCCTGACTCTTGTGCGTTTGAGAGTGAAAATACTTCAGGTAGGTGCTGAACCTGTTTTTGTCCCCTAAGATACGTCATAATTTCCTCAAACAAAAGAAACGTGCTGGTATGCCACAGATGCAACATTAGTGGCCATTGTTTCTTTCACTCGAAACTCACAGCCTGGTTTGAGATTGTGGTCCTGGAAGCTGCCTTTAGAACTGTGTATCACAGAGGTAACAGAGAGCCCTAGCCTAAGTGCATGAGAAGCACAGCAGCTAACAGTTGGCCAGCTGGTATCCTGATGTCCTACTTTCAGGGAACTAAATTCTGGAGGAATGGTCAGGACTAAAGTAATGGATGGCGACCTGGTACGGGGACAACTTTCTGGAAGTCTAACCAGACCCTTGGTTCATGATTATTTATCCATGTCTACTATACGCCAAGCACTGTTCTAAAGCTGAGGATACAGCAGTCAACAAAAATAAAATCCCTGCTCTCATTGAACTTGTAGTTAAGTGGATGGAGACAGACCGTCAGGTGGTGATAAAGACAAAGAAGAGAAATAAGGCTAGGCCAAGGGGCGGCTGGGTGGTGCTACCTGAGATAGACTGGCGGGAAAAGACGCTCACGAAGGGTGCATTGGCAGGGACTTGAATCCAGTGAAGGAGTAAGGAAGAGCATTCCTGCCCAAAGAACAGCCTTGGAAGGGCTGAATTGGGAGAGGATCTGAAGGACAGCAAAGGGGCCAATGTGACTGGAGTTGGGTGAGCCATGAAAAAGTGGTGGGTGGTGGGGCCGGAGAGTTGATTGGGTGCAAGACCATGCAGGGCTTGCCGTAGGACAGGGGGCCTGTTGGAGCTGTGAGCAGTAGTGATGTGCTCTGGCCTAGGTTTTGTTTTATTTATTTATTTTTTGAGTTGGAGTGCAGTGGCCGCTCCCGGCTGCCGCAGCCTCGACCTACTGGGCTCTGGCGATCCTTCCGCCTCAGCTTTCCGAGTAGCCAGAATTACAGGCATGCGCAACAACGCCTGGCTGATTTTTTGATTTATTGTAGAGATGAGGTCTCGCCAAGTTGCCTGAGCTGGTCTCGAACCTGTGGACTCGGGCAATCCACTCACTTCAGCCTCTCAAAGTGCTGGGATGACAGGCTGAGCCACTGAGCCTGGCCCATGCTGGGATCTTATGGGGGGACTTTGAGAAGGTTTAAGGAGAGGAAAGAGCCTAGGGCAGACAAGCCCAGAAGCAGTTGCATCAGGGGCTTTGAGGGTGGCAGCCTCAGACTCCCACTGCCCTAGAATACTACCATAAGTGTGTCTGTATAATGTGAGGTGGGGAGAGGAGGCCAGGCCTGATATGCTTTGCTTACTCTCAGCTAATGGGAGATACTCTCCAAAGAGCTAAATACTTTAACGGAAATGAGGTACAAGACGCCAGCTTTTTTTGTTTTATAATTTTATACATTGAAGTAGAAATGGAGTTTCACTATGTTGCCCGGGCTCAGGCAATCCACTCACCTCAGCCTCCCAAAGGCACGGGATTACAGGCTGAGCCACCAAGCCCGGCTCCAAATGTTTTTAAAAATGTGCTTAGAAAATGACTGGAAGGAAATATACTAGTAATACTAATACCAAAATAGGAATACTAGTTGCTTCTGGATGGGTTGAGGTGAGTGGCCTTTCTTTTTTCTTTTAAATGTATTTTATTCTATTACTATTATTTTAGAAATAAGATCTGGCTACATTGTCCTGGCTGGTCTCAAACTCTTGGCCTCAAGCTATCCTCCTGTCTTGACTTCCCAAAGTGCTGGATCTACAGGTATGAGCCACTGTGCCTGGCCTCTATTGTTTGTATTTTCTTTTCTTTTTCTTTTTTAAATCAGTATTTTTTATTTTACAATTGTGGGGTACAGTTAAGGGTTAGGTACACAAATATGCATCGTTCAGGCACCCTTGTTGATAAGGGGTGTCTCCCCATCCCCAAGCGATCTTCCCGCCTTAGCCTCCCTATGTGCTGGGATTACAGGCATGAGCTACTGCATCTGGCCTGTTTTTGGAGACAGGGTTTTGCTCTGTTGTCCAGGCTGAAGTGAGGTGGTATGATCATAGCTCACTGCAGCCTTGAACTCCTGGGCTCAAGTGATCCTCTCACCTCCAGAGTAGCTAGGACTACAGGTGTACACCACCACACCTGGATAATTATTATTATTATTTTGTAGAGAGAAGATCTCACTATGTTGTCCAGGCTAGTCTCAAACTCCTGGCCTCACGTGACCCTCTCACATCAACCTTCCAAAATGCTGGGTTACAGGTTTATGTCACTGCGCCTGACCTGTCTACATATTAATAGGAGGTCAGGGTGTGGGAGAAACCAGGGTGAAAAGCAGTTCTTTTTTTTTTTTTGAGTCAGAGTCTCACCCTGTCGCCCAGGTTGGAGTGCAGTGGCACGCTCACAGCCACCCCAGCATCGACCTACCGGGCTCCGGCAATCCTTCCGCCTCAGCCTTCTGAGTACCTGGAACTACAGGTGCCTGCTACCATGCCTGACTAATTTTTTGATTGATTGTAGAGATGAGGTCTCGCCACGTTGCCTGGGCTGGTCTTGAACCTGTGGGCTCAGGCAATCCACTCGCCTTGGCCTCCCAAAGTGCTGGGATGACAGGCTTGAGTCACCACTGTGCCTGGCCGAAAGGCAGTTCCAAGATGGGACAACAGCCCCCAGGAAGGGCAAGCGGTAGTCATGTGGGAGCGGAGAGGAAGAAGCACAAGCCTGGGGACCCAAAAGTGATTTTTTTTTTTTTTGAGTAGGATCTCACTCTGTCACCCAGGCTGGAGCGCAGTGCCGCTCCCGGCTACCGCAGCCTCGACCTGCTGGGCTCCGGCGATCCTTCCGCCTCAGCCTTCCAAGTCCCTGGAACTACAGGCACATGCTACTATGCCTGGCTAATTTTTTTTATTTATTGTAGAGATGAGGTCTCGCCAAGTTGCCCAGGCGGGTCTCGAACCCGCGGGCTCAGGCAATCCACTCACCTCAGCCTCCCAAAGCACGGGATTACAGGCTGAGCCACCGAGCCTGGCTAGTGACTGTTTTTATGAGTAATTTTGCTTTGTGTAGCGTGCAGGCTGTGCAGTGTGTATTTGGAGACACTGGGATTAGAGTTGTGAGCCACTGAGTCTAGCTAAATTTTTCTTAAAACATCTAGTTCAAACTTTTAACCAAATCTCTGTCTTTCCCTAAATGATTGCACTTTAACAAACCCAAACACCCATGCATTTGACAAATACGTGAGTGAGTGCCTGCTATGTGCAAAGTGACCCAAAGCCGGGCTCGGTGGCTCAGCCTGTAATCCCACGCCTTTGGGAGGCTGAGGTGAGTGGATTGCCT
>NW_007240847.1:22798-24536 GCF_000164805.1 Carlito syrichta
GGGAGCGGCCACTGCACTCCAGTCTGGGCGACAGAGTGAGACTCCAACTCAAAAGTGAACCAAAATAGTCTCTAACTTTGAACCAAACAGGCCAGATGCAGTAGCTCATGCCTGTAATCCCAGCACATAGGGAGGCTGAGGCAGGCAGATCGCATGAGCCCAGGAGTTTGCGGCTAGCCTGGGCAACATAGTGAAATTCTGTTTCTACTTTTAATCTATACAATTAAAAACAAAAACAAAAAACCACAAAAAAGTTGGCATCTTGTACCTCATTTCCGTTAAAGTATTTAGCTCTTTGGAGAGTATCTCTCATTAGCTGAGACGGGCCCTGGGTTCTGTGCTAAGGTGCTCGGTGCAGGGAATGTGTTTGGGAAGGGATGTTTGTGAGGGGAGTTTTCTCTGAGTCTGTGCTAATGTGTAGAACTCTGAATGCATCTCGTGCAAGTACCTACCTGCAGGAGGAAGGGATCTGTGCCCAAGCAGGCAGAAAGAGAGAGTGTGGCCTTTGACGGCCCATGTCCCCAGACGCTGTCTCAAACAGAACAAGTAATACGGGCTTGGTTCAAATTTAGAGACTATTCTGCTTCACTTTGCACACAGCAGGCACTCTCTTGTCAAATGCATGGGTGTTTGGATTTGTTAAAGTGCAATCATTTTGGGAAAGACAAGAGATTTGGTTAAAAGTTTGAACTAGATGTTTTAAGAAAAACAAACTTAGTTAGACGCAGTGGCTCACACCTCTAATCCTGGCACTTTGGGAGGCAGAGGCGGGAGGATGCTTGTGCTCAGGGGTTCAAGACCAGTCCGACCAACTTGGCAAGATCTTGTTTCTGGAAAAAAAAATTAGCTAGGCGTGGTGGTGTGTGCCTGTGTCCCAGCTACTGGGGGGACTGGTGCAGGAGGATGGCTTGAGCCCAGGTGTTTGAGGCTGCAGTGAGCCTTGATTGTGCCTTTGTGATCTAGCCTGGGTCACAGAGTGAGACTCCAGTAAGAAAGAAAGAAAAAAAATGAAAGAAAGACAGACAGACGAACTAACAGCTAGGCACCGACATCCACTGGCAAAACCTTGCAGCTTAAATCTTGTAAAGGAATTTACATACTAGCTCAAGCCCTGTCTCGTGTGAGAAACTTTCACCAACTCATTTTATTCAACAAACATTTCCTGAACACCTCAGCCTCACGGGTGTGCACTGGGCTATTGCTGGTAGGACCCATTTCCCTTTCCTCTGAGCCATTTTCCTTTGGGTGCTGCAATTATAACTTAATTATACGTTATCTTGTATTGTTCCTTAATTGTTGCATGTGCATTAATCCACTTCCAAGGAGGCTGTATGTTCCTTGGGGGCAGGGACTAGGTGATACACTTCAGGATAGGAGAGGAACTTAGCAGAGACGTGAAAATGCAGAAGTAAGCAAATACCCATTATTGGAAGAAACATGGAAACAAGAACCCCAAACTATTTATGAACTGTAGTAATAGGTAATACGTAAAAGTATCTGAAAAATAAGGGAAGCCGGGCTCGGTGGCTCAGCCTGTAATCCCGTGCCTTTGGGAGGCTGAGGTGAGTGGATTGCCTGAGCCCCCTGGTTTGAGACCCGCCTGGGCAGCGAGACCTCATCTCTACAATAAATCAAAAAATTAGCTGGGTGTGGTAGCGCACGCCTGTAATTCCAGCTGCTTGGAAAGCTGAGGCGGAAGGATCGCTGGAGCCCAGCAGGTTGAGGCTGCGGTGGCCGG
>NW_007240847.1:24775-26635 GCF_000164805.1 Carlito syrichta
GGACGAGGCTGTGGTGGCCGGGAGCGGCCACTGCACTCCAGTCTGGCTGACAGAGTGAGACTTTAACTCAAAAAAAAAAAAAAAAAAAAAAAAGGGAGCATGCATTGTTGTTAACTAGTTAAAGTATTCCTTTAATAAGAAAATAAAACATTTGAATCTGCATTGTCATGGTCAGGGAAGCCTTTGTGTATTCACGCAATTGCTGTGATCCCCACAATCCTTTGCTCTTAATGCAAAAACAGAAATGTTTCCCTGAGGATGAGAGCTAAAGAGTAGAACCAGTCTTTGGTGAATTACTCAGTGGCAGGATGATCCCATAGCAGGACTTTACAATGGCACTACTGACATTTCAAACTAGGTTCAGTGTGGTGGCTCACACTTGTGATCCCCATGCTCTGGGAGGCTGAGGCAGGAAGATTGCTTGAGGCAGGAAGATTGCTTGAGGCCAGGATTCCGAGACTAGCCTGAGTAACGTCATGAGACTCTGTCTACAAAAAAAAAAAAAAAAAAAAAAAAAAAATAGCGAGGTGTGGTGGTGCACACTTGTAGTCCCAGCTACTGGGGAGGCTGAAGTGGGAGGATCGCTTGAGCTTAGGAGGTCAAGGCTGCAGTGAGCTATAATCGTGCCACTGGACTCCAGCATGGATGACAGAGAGAGGCCCTGACTGAAGAAATAACAGCAAGAAAAAAACAACCAACCAACAAAATATATTTTTTATTTATTTTTTGCCAGGAAACAGCATTTATTCGGGCTGGCACTGGCTCAGTGGATTCGCATCCAAAGACTGAGCCACAACAAATATTTTAAACGAGATACTATTTTGTTGTGGGGGGTCGTCCTGCATATGGCAGGATGTTTAGCAGCATTCTTGGCCTATACCCACCAGCTGCCAGGAGCACCTTCCAAACATCTCCAGTCATTGCTAATTGTCTCATGGGGGACAAAATCGCCCTCAGGCGACAGCCAGTGTCCTAAAGGAATTCTGGCTCTAATTAGATAATTTTCTTTTTCTTTTTCTTTTTTTTGAGTCGGAGTCTCACCCTGTGCCCAGACTGGAGTGCAGTGGCCGCTCCCGGCCCCCGCAGCCTCGACCCGCTGGGCTCCGGCCATCCTTCCGCCTCAGCCTTCCAAGGAGCTGGAACTACAGGCGCGCGCTGCCACGCCCGGCTCGTTTTTTGCCTTATTGTAGAGATGAGGTCTCGCCAGGTTGCCCAGGCGGGTCTCGAACCCGCGGGCTCCGGCAGTCCTCTCACCTCGGCCTCCCCAAGCGCGGGATGACAGGCGGAGCCACCGAGCCCGGCGATCACTTTCTTATTTAACAAATGGTGGGAGATGGTGGGAGGGAAATCATATTTATCACTTATTTGCTATGAGCTGGACGCTACATCATGCTGTTTGATTTCGCCTGACAGGCGAAGATTCCGAGCGGCAGAACCCACCGAAGGCCACCCCATGAATTCGGTCGACTCAGGACTGCAAGCCGGGCTTGCCCGACCGCAAAGTCCCACCGAGCTCCTGCCAGCCAGGCGGCATACCCCACACGGAAGGAGCGCTGCAAATTCAAGCATCATGCCCACAAGAAATATCTAAAAACTTGGGGGGGGGGACGACCACGTCCCCATGCACCAACTTGCTCGAATAGAAATATCCGCCTGTCGCAGACACCGGGCGGTCCCTGCCGTCGTGGCGCTGGTCTCGTCTCCGAGAAACACAGAGCAGCACCACGCGGCGACTTCAATCCTCCTTGTTACAAAGTACCCAAAGGCCGGAGCCGAACGGTGCCAAAAGCAGCCAGGGTTGTTTACCGAAGGGCTGGCGGCTAATAGTTCACTTTCCCGCCTCGCGTCCAGAAACAGTCA
>NW_007240847.1:27919-30140 GCF_000164805.1 Carlito syrichta
TTCCTCCCCGCCGGGGCGCTCAGGGCCCGGCCCCTTCGCCTTGGGCCTGACCCGCGTCCCGGGAAGCCCACCTGCCCGGCGGCGAGGGCGCCCCGCCCTCTGGCTTGGGGGCCTCCCCGGCCGGTCCCCGGGGGCTCGAGAGAACTTCCCCGGGCAGGCGTTCCAGGATGCCAGACTGTGCCAGGCGCGGGGGATCCCTGCAGGCCGGCCCTGCCTTCCTTACAGCCCTCCTTTCCGAACGGTGCCGCGGGCGGGCGGGGTCCTTCGGAGTGAGCGATCAACAGGTCTTGTAGGCCTTCTTGACCTCCTCCTAAGGTGGTGTGTCAGCAGGGGGCCTGATCTCAAAGAACTCGAAAGGCCAGGAAGCGTAGCCATTAGGTCCTTTTGGGGGCTGCCGCGTTCTCAGCCCGGTGCCAGGCCCTCTGGGAGGAGGGGTACACAAGAAGTCGCAGGGTTCAGGACGCCTAGGCCAGGTGGAAGTGATTCCAGAGCTCAGCTTGCAGTGAGTGTGCTGTGGCTGCCCGAGTTCGTGTCAGTGCTGGGCACAGGGGCCATGGCCGATGAAGGTGGACTCCGGAGGGGCCTTGGAGTGCTGAGTCTTGAAACGAGGCCTGCCTGTGGAGAGTAGCTCACTGGCAAGGCTTGGAAACAAGAGGAGAAGTAACAGGTGGGACAGGCTGCAGAAGGCCACCAGAGGGGCAGAGGTTCACACGGTCGTCTCAGGGAGGGAGGAGACAAAGATACATGAGATGATCCCCCCAGGAGTCCTACGCTCGTGGAGGGGGCAGAGAGACAGGAGCAGGTGAAACCAGACTCCCAGACAGGGCAAGGTTCACTGCCAGATTTCCAGGTGTCGAGGTCAGGGAAGGGAGCCCTGGGAATGAGCCCCCAGGACGGTATTTCTGGGGGACGACATGCTTAAGATGGGCGGTGGGGTGGGAATGAACGTGGCTTTCCTCAGAGACAAGCAGGTGGCCTTGGCCAGATCGGGGAATGTTTCCTGAACAGTGGGAGATAAAGGTGGAGAGGAACAATGGTTGAGATTGTGAAAGTCCTAGAAAGCCTAGCTGGAGGACTGCACTTTACCCTGCGTGTACTGGGGAAACATTCAAGGTTTTTGAGTCTGGGAGTGCTGTGACGTAAGCGGATTTGGAAAGGGTTTGGGATATGACATTAGGAGACACATCTGTGAGTAGACTGTTGCAGTTAGGGTTTGGATTGCGATCATTGGAAGCAGAGGAGAGGGTGAGTTTTAGAAGCATGACTGTTGAAATAATCCCTTTACAGGGGCAGGGTGAAGGGACGACATGAATGGAAATTAATTCTTGGCGGAAATTGATTATACGCCAGGGCCTTGGAACCGCTGTAGTTGGTAACTCGAGAAATCGGAAATGTGTGTTTTGGAGAGAAGCCGTTGACTACTCAGGCTAGTCAGGGAAGTTTCTGGTGTCTGCTGAGAGGTCCACATGGAGGTGTCCTGCGAACAGCTGCAGACCTGACATGGGTGGGAGCCCTGGGGGTCCTGGGTTGGAGAGGCTGCCAAAGCCAGGAAAGGAAAGGCAACCAGAGAGGTGTGGGGGGGATCTTCTGTCGTAGGGGGACAGCGGAGGATGCTGCTGGGTGGGGCTCAGGGTCTGACTCGGAGGGCTTCTGGTTGGCCCTCGTGCGTGCCATTCAGAGGACACAGCCTGGTCCTGAACCTAGGTTGCAGAAGCAACTGTGGGCAGTCGGGCCCCAAGGAGCATGACGCCATCGATTCTTCTGATCATGAGGGTGAGATTAGAGGGGAGGGAAGTGGAATATGATTTGCTAAAGATAGTAATGTTGGGCTTTGAAACATGTGCACTTTGCTCAGGTGGGGGTGTGAGGAGGAGAATCAGGATGATTTAAAGGGGGGGGGGCTAGAGATATTGTCCTTCTCAGGGCCTGGTCCTTCCCACGCTGAACCAGTTGCTCGTTGCTGGTATTCCTGCAATCTGCCGGCGAAGGGGAGCTGGTGTTATTTTTCCTGAACTCATTCTTGTTGTGAGGGTGACTTAGGGTGAGTTGCTGAACAAATTCCCCAAGCCTCAACTTGCAACATCTGAATTTATTTTTTTATTTTTATTTTTTACTATTTTTTTTGAGTTGGAGTCTCACTCTGTCGGAGTGCAGATTGGAGTACAGTGGCTGCTCCCGGCCACCGCAGCCCCAACCTGCTGGGCTCTGGCGACCCTTCCGC
>NW_007240847.1:30702-32260 GCF_000164805.1 Carlito syrichta
TTTTTTTGTTTTTTGAGCCTGGTCTCACTCTGTTGCCCAGGCTAGAGTTCAGTGGCACGATCATCATAGCTTCAGACTTCTGGGCTCAGGTGATCTTCCCAGCTAATTTTTAATTTTTTTATAGAGACGAGGTCTCATTATGTTGCCCAGGCTGGTCTTGAACTCCTGTGCTCAGACAGTCCTCTCACCTTGGCCTCTCAAAGTGCTGAGATTATAGGCATGAACCACCATGCCTGGTTATGATATTTTTTCTTTATAGGGAATATCTGTCTGAAAAGTAATTGCATGGAGTAGTGGTCAAGCTGATTTACTCTTTGTAGACCAGTGTAGTTGGCACTGTTTGGCTGTGACCTACATTAAGAAACAAAATTAGCCGGACTCGGCGGCTCAGCCTGTAATCCTGCGCTTTGGGAGGCTGAGGTGAGCGAATTGCCTGAGTCCGCGGGTTCGAGACCCGCCTGGGCAACTTGGCGAGACCTCATCTCTACAATAAATCAAAAAAATCAGCCGGGCGTGGTAGCGTGTGCCTGTAGTTCCGGCTATTAGGAAGGCTGAGGCAGAAGGATCGCCGGAGCCCAGCAGGTCGAGGCTGCGGTGGCTGGGAGTGGCCACTGCACACCAGTCCAGGCGACAGAGTGAGACTCCAATTCAAAAAAAAAAAGAAAAAAAGAAACAAAATTTACATTTTGACCTGATACATGCAATCATGAATGTACAAATCTAAGTTCGTTGAGTACTTACTTTCCTTTGCTTGGTGCAGTCTCTTCTGGCATTATCTATTTTCTAGTCATTTTTTAATTTAAAAATGTAGCTGTAATTACATTCAGCTCATTCTTTTTTTTTCTTTTTTTTAATTGTCTCCCACTGAGTTGATCTAACCACTCTCTAATGGAGGAGAACCCACAGTTTGAAAAATACAGAAAGAATCTGCACATTCAGGAGCTACTTATCAAGCTGTTCATGTGCAGAACTACTTTTGCCGGTGCTGAAGGTGCAAGGAAGCATAAGGAAGAAATGGAAGACTTACAGTCTAGTTGGAGAGAAAAGCGATCCCTTGATTAAGGAGGAAGTCAAGATGACTCGATGCCAAAATGAAAAATAAGTACCTGTAGGCTTCAGAGAAGCGGGAGCGCGATCTGTGCTGGCATGGTTTGGAAAAGTTTCTTGGAAGAGGGAAGGAAGTCTGGGTGAGCTGTGTGGGGTGTCTCCTGGTGCCACTGAGGTGGGGAGGTGTCAGCTGAGCAGGCTTGGAGTTAGGAATGTGGACAGTGTGATTGTGTCAAGGGATGAACAGAGGATTCTTGTTAGAGAGGAGAGAGACGTCGGGTCGGAGGAGTGGGCGGGGTCACACGTAGGGTAGGGCTTGCAAACGCTGGCCCATGGGGTGTTCGCAGCCTGCAGATGTGTTATCGTTTGGACTCCACAAAGGTTTTTTTTTTGAGTTGGAGTCTCACTCTGTTGCCCAGACTGGAGTGCAGTGACACAATCATGGCCACCCCAGCCTCAACCTGCTGGGCTCCGGCGATCCTTCCGTCTCAGTCTTCCAAGTAGCCGGAAT
>NW_007240848.1:0-593 GCF_000164805.1 Carlito syrichta
AGATGAGGTCTCACCAAGTTGCCCAGGCGGGTCTCGAACCCGCAGGCTCAGGCAGTCCACTCACCTCAGCCTCCCAGAGGCGCAGGATTACAGGTTGAGCCACTGAGCCCGGCTCAAAGCCCTCTTTAATTCCATTCCGATCATCATAAAAATGTTTCAAAGTCCCAGCCAGCAGCTCCTCAGAAAGTGCTGAGGACTTGCCTGAAGCAAACTCAGGGCACACAAATATCTCAGATTCCATCATGTCACACTCCTCCCCGGAATCCTCCAGTGGCTACCCAGGGCCCATGACAGCCATCCCAGGTTTCCTGGCATGGCCTCCAAGTTGCTTGAAAACTGAGGTCACAAAGCCAAACACCTCCAAAGGCTAGGCAGAGGATGGAAAGTGACTGGACTGACGCAATGGGCAGAACCGAGACCATGACGTCTGGGGACCACAGGGCCTGTCTTCTGTCCATGGGGGACAGCCACCACTCCGCTCAAGAGGGCTGCCAGATCTGACTCTTTATTTTTATTTTTTTTTTTTTGAGTTGGAGTCTCACTCTGTCGCCCAGACTGGCACACTCATGGCCACCGCAGCCTCGACCTGCTGG
>NW_007240849.1:0-349 GCF_000164805.1 Carlito syrichta
CAGTCTGGGCGACAGAGTGAGACTCCAACTCAAAAAAAACAAAACAAAACAAAAAAAATTAGCCAGGCGTGGTGGCACGTGCCTGTAGTTCCAGCTACTGGGAAGGTTGAGGTGGAAGGATTGCTGGAGCCCAGCAGGTTGAGGCTGCGGTGACCGGGAGGGAGTTTGCCACTGCCCTTCAGCCTGGGTGACAGAGTGAGACTCCAACTCAGAAAATAAATGAATGAATAAATAAAGTAGCCATATGTCTATTTTATTTGTTTTTTTTTTTAAGTTGGAGTCTCACTCCGTTGCCCAGACTGGAATGCAGTGGCCGCTCCCAGCCACCGCAGCCTTGACCTGCTGGGCT
>NW_007240850.1:0-2069 GCF_000164805.1 Carlito syrichta
AGCAGGCTGAGGTTGCGGTGGCTGGGAGCGGCCACTGCACTCCAGTCTGGGCGACAGAGTGAGACTCCAACCCAAAAAAAAAAAAAAAGAAAGAAAGAAAATGGAAAGTAAGTAAAAGGTACACAGATAATTGGCTGAGTTACAGCTCTCCCATTTGCCTTATTTGAACCTGGTGTGAATGAACAGTGGCCACTTTCAGTTGGCCAAAACTCAGTGATCAGCACAAGAGAAGGTTGGTCTGCCTACGTGGGTGGTTAGGTTACAGTTCCTGTGTGAAAGGTCACAGAGAAACCTCTAGGCCAAACCCAAAATACACAAGGATTCGCCCAATATGGGTTCAACTTAACTGAACAGTTCCCCCCTTGGGGTCATCCTCTCAGTTGAGAGCTTGGCCAAAACTTTAGGCATTGATGTCTCTCTGTCATCTTGGTAAATATACTTATTTGACCTCAAATCCCACTGGGAAACTGCAGAACAGTGGTTTTTGTAAGGTAGGAACAAGGTAATTCTTTCATAAGGGTTAGATGAGACCTCCTTGTGTCAGACTCTTCCGTTTACAAAAAACCTGGGTATTTTAGGACCTCTCTGCCTTCTTAAGTTTTCAGCTGGGTTACATCACATTAGGCATGAGTGGCACCATTTTGGTTTGGTTTGGTTTGGTCTGTTGGGGCTTAGGGCATAGCTCAGTCCAGAACAATGGACTCCCATCGTTTTGTTTAAAAATTTCTTCTGTAGGCTGGGCTTGGAGGCTTAGCCTGTCATCCCAGCACTTTCGGAGGCCGAGGCGAGTGGATTGCCTGAGCCTGCGGGTTCGAGACCAGCCCAGGCAACTTGGCAAGACCTTGCCTTTATAATAAATCAAAACTTAGCCGGGCATGGTGGCTCACGCCTGTAATTCCGGCTCCTTTGAAGGCTGAGGTGGAAGGATCGCCGGAGCCCAGCAGGTCGACGCTGGGGTGGCGTGAGTGTGCCACTGCCCTTCAGCCTGGGCAATGGAGTGAGACCGCAACTCAAAAAGAAAAATAAAATATACAGAGAGAGAAACATGGGGGTTGGGTAAAGGGGGGAGAGAGAGAAACAATAGGAAAAATCAATTAATCAAAAAACAATTCCTAGCCCGGCTCGGTGACTCAGCCTGTAATCCCCGCTTTGGGAGGCTGAGGTGAGTGGATTGCCTGAGCCTGTGGGTTCGAGACCCGCCTGGGCAACTTGGTGAGACCTTATCTCTACAATAAATCAAAAAAATTAGCCGGGTATGGTAGGGTCTGCCTGTAGTTCCGGCTACTTGGAAGGTTGAGGCAGAAGGATTGCCAGAGCCCGGCAGGTCGAGGCTGCAGTGGCCGGTAGCGGCCCCTGCACTCCAGTCTGGGCGACAGAGTGAGACTCCAACTCAAAAAAAAAACAACAACAAAACAAAACAAAAAACAATTCTTTGAAATCAGTAAAACTTCTAAATCTCTGGACATGCCGATCAGAAAAAAGGGAGACATAAATGACCAACTTCAGGCATAAAAGAATGACTCACTGTAGAGTCCATAGACATTAAGAGAGTGATAAGGGGACTTCATGAACAATTTACCAATACATTCAACAACTTAGATGAAGTGGACAAATTCCTTGAACGACACAAACTACTAAAACTCACTCAAGAAGAAGTAGATCATTAAAGTAGCCATATGGACCAGGTGCGATGCTCACACCTATAACCCCAGCACTTTGGGAGGCAGAGGCAAGAGGATTGCCTGAGTTTGTGGGTTCGAGACAAGCCTGGGCAACTTGGCAAGACCTCGTCTCTACAATAAATAAAAAAATTAGCCGGGCTCGGTGGCTCAGCCTGTAATCCCGCGCCTTTGGGAGGCTGAGGTGAGTGGATTGCTTGAGCCCGCGGGTTCGAGACCCACCTGGGCAGCGAGACCTCATCTCTACAATAAACAAAACAAATCAGCCAGGCGTGGTAGCACATGCCTGTAATTCTGGCTACTTGGAAGGCTGAGGCAGAAGGATCGCCGGAGCCCAGCAGGTCGAGGCTGCGGTGGCCGGGAGCGGCCACTGCACTCCAGTCTGGGCGA
>NW_007240850.1:2483-5354 GCF_000164805.1 Carlito syrichta
CCTTGACCTGCTGGGCTCCGGCGATCCTTCCGCCTCAGCCTTCCAAGGAGCCGGAATTACAGGCATGTGCTACCACGTCTGGCTGATTTTTGATTTATTGTAGAGATGAGGTCTCGCCAAGTTGCCCAGGCGCATCTCGAAGCCGCGGGCTCAGGCAATCCACTCACCTCAGCCTCCCAAAGAGCTGGAATTACAGACTGAGCTACCGAGCCTGGTTATGTCTATTTTATTAATTGAACTTTAGTTAACCTTCCCTTTAACCTAACAAACAAAAGCTAGGCCCAGATGGCTTCAGTAGTGAATTCTAAAAGTATTAGGAAAGACAAAACACCAACTCTATACAAAATCTTTCAGCAAATTGAAGAGAATATTTCCAGCTTTTTTTTTAGGTCACAATTGCCCTAATAATGAAAGCAGACAAAGAAATTACAGGAGGGAAAAATACAATCAAAGACCAATATTCCTTTATGAACTCAGAGGTAAACATTCGTAACAGATTTTGAGCAAATCAAACCCAATGGTATATTAAAAGAATAACATATCATTATCAGTTTCTGTTATTACAGAAATGCAGGATTGGTTTAACAGAAAATGAATATAATTCGGGCACAGTGGCTCACGCCTGTAATCCCAGAGCTTCAAGAGGCCAAGGTGGGAGGATCACTTGAAGCCAGGAGTTCAAGACCAGCTTGGGCAACATAGCAAGACCTTGGCTCTTCAAAAAAAATTTGTTTGTTTTGTTTTGTTTTTTTGGAGTTGGAGTCTCACTCTGTCGCCCGGACTGCAGTGCAGTGGCTGCTCCCGGCCCCGCAGCCTCGACCCGCTGGGCTCCGGCGATCCTTCCGCCTCAGCCTTCCGAGTAGCTGGAACTACAGGGGCGCGCTACCACGCCCGGCTGATTTTTTGATTTATTGTAGAGATGAAGGCTCACCAAGTTGCCCAGGCGGGTCTGGAACCCGCGGGCTCAGGCAATCCACTCACCTCAGCCTCCCAAGGCGCGGGATTACAGGCTGAGCCACCGAGCCCGGCTAAAAAGCTATTGTTAACAGAGTCTAACAAGTTTGCAAGCATACGATCATTTGTGACCAGCCTGGGCAATGTGGCAAGACCTCATCTACAGTAAACCAAAAAATTAGCTGGTTGGGGTGGTGTGTGCCTGTAATTCCAGCTACTGGTGGAAGGCTGAGGCGGAAGGATCGCCTGAGCCCAGCAGGTTGAGGCTGCGGTGGCCGTGAGCGTGCCACTGAGCTCTAGCCTGGGCAACAGAATAAGATTCCAACTCAAAAAAAAAAAAAGATATATGATCAATACACGTAAATCAGTTGTATTTCTATATACTCCCAACAACATCAAAAATGAAGTACTTAGGAAAAATGAGACAAAAGGTGTAAAAGACAAATATCAAAAACTATAAAATAGTGCTGAGAGAAATGAAAGAACTCATGTAAATGGAGCAATATATCTTGTTTGTGGGTTGGAAGTTTTAATAATGTTAAGATATCTATTTTCCCCAAACTTATCTGCAGATTCAACTGTCTCAATAAAAACCATGTAGACTATTTTGTAAGAAACTGAGAAGTTGAATCTGAAATTCACGTAGAAATTCAAAGACCTAGAACAGTCAAAACAACTTTCATGAACAAGAACGGGCCAGGCGTGGTGGCTCATGCCTGCAATCTGGACACTTTGGGAGGCCGAGGGGAGAGGACTGCCTGAGCCCACGGGTTTGAGACCAGCCCGGACAACTTGGCGAGACCTCATGTGTGCAATAAATTAAAAAAAAAAAAAAAAAATTAGCTGGATGTGGTAGCACACGCCTGTAGTTCCAGTTACTTGGAAGGTCTAGGCAGAAGGATTGTGGAGCCTAGCAGGTTGACACTGAGGTGGCGACAGAGTGACTCCAACTTAAAAAAGCAAAAAAAAAGAATGAAGTTGGAGGACTAAAAGTCCAGTCTGGGCAACAGAGTGAGACTCCAACTCAAAAAAAAAAAAAAAAAAAAATCAAGACAATATAAAACTTCAGCAATTTGAATTTGGAAATACAATTTACGTTGCTTCACAACGAGATGACATTCTGAGACATGAGTCATTAAGTGATTTTGTTGTGCAAATATCATAATGTGAACTAGGTCAGGCATGGCAGCTCACGCCTGAAATCTGCACTTTGGGAGGCCGAGGCAGGAAGATTGTTTGAGCCCAGCAAATAGAGATAGTCCTAGGCAACAGGGCGAGAGCTCATCTCTACAAAAAATACTTAAAAATTAGTCATGCCTATGGTCCCAGGGAGGTTGAGGAGGAAGGATCATCTGAGCCTGAGAGGTCGAGGTTGTGGTGAGCTGTTATCATGGCTCTTGCCTTCCAGCCTGGGTGACGGAGTGAGACCCTGCCTCTAAAAAAAGGTGTGCTTACCCAAAGCTAGGTGGTATAGCCTACTAAACACACTTGAACCTATCCTAGGCTACCGACCTGTACCGCTTGTTATTTGGCTAAATGTCGCAGGCAAACTGTAACACGATGGTGAGCATTCATGTATCTAAGTGTATATCTAATAGGAAAGGTTCAGTAAAAATAGAAAAGATTCCGAAACGACACACATGGATAGGTCACTTGCCATGAAGGGAACTTGCAGAATTTAAAGCTGCGCTGGGTGAATCAGTGAATTTGTGTGAGGGCATTACTCTACACCCCTGTAGACTTCATAAACACTGTAGACTTAGGATACACTAGAATTATTTAAAATGTTTATTTCTTCTATAATAAATTAACCTTAGCTTACTATAACTTTTTACTTTATAAACATTTTTTTTAGTCGAAGTCTCACTCTGTCACCCAGGCTGGAGTGCAGTGGCCGCTCCCGGCCACCGCAGCCTC
>NW_007240850.1:5741-7707 GCF_000164805.1 Carlito syrichta
CGGGTCTCGAACCCGCGGGATCAGGCAATCCACTCACCTCAGCCTCCCAAAGGCGCAGGGTTACAGGCTGAGCCACCGAGCCCGGCTATTCTTTTAACCTACATTTTTAATGGGGGTGAGAAACTGAGACACAAACACACACATCTGCCTTGGCCCACACAAGATCAGGATAATCGATCTGACGTCTTCCACCCCCACTTCTCATGCCACTGGAAGGTCTCCAAAGGCAAAGGCATGCAGAGACTTGTTGTCTCCTGTGGTCACAATGCCTTCTTCTAGGATACCCCCGAAGGACATGCCTGGGGCTGTTTTATAGTCAACTTATAAATATTTAGAAGTAGAAAAAGGACATTCTAAAATAATGGTATAGCTGGGCTCGGTGGCTCAGCCTGTAATCCCACGCCTTGGGAGGCTGAGGTGAGTGGATTGCCTGAGCCCGTGGGTTCAAGACCCGCCTGGGCAACTTGGCGAGACCTCATCTCTACAATAAATCAAAAATTAAGCCGGGCTCAGTGGCTCAGCCTGTAATCCCGCGCCTTTGGGAGGCTGAGGGAAGGATTGCCGAGTCGCAGGTGGTAGCGCGCGCCTGTAGTTCCGGTTACTCGGAAGGCTGAGGCGGAAGGATCACCAGAGCCCAGCTGGTCGAGGCTGCGGTGACCAGGAGCGGCCGCTGCACTCCAGTCTGGGCGACAGAGTGAGACTCCAACTCAAAAAAAACCCAAAACAAATAAATAAATAAATAATGATAAAAAGTGTCCCCTCCCACTGTGGGAGCTTTTCTGTCCCCTCAATAAATCCTATTTTTTAAAAAAAAAAAAAAAAAAAAAAAAAGCATAAGCCAGGCGTGGAGGTGTGTACCTGTATCTCCAGCTACTTGGAAGGCTGAGGCGGAAGGATCGCCGGAGTCCAGCAGGTCGAGGTTGCGGTGGCCAGGAGCGGCCACTACACTCCAGTCTGGGCGACAGAGTGAGATTCCAACTCAAAAAAAAGAGAAACACATTGGTATTATTTAAACTAGGGTGTTATATGTTCATTGTAATCCCCAAGGAAATACCAAGAAAATGACTTTAAAAAATACAGAAAAGCTCTGGCGTCCAGACGTAGAAGATGGATGTCCCAGCTCCAGGAGACGGTGAACAACTCACCTTCCCTCTGTGTCTTTGGTCCATCTGGCCCTCAGTGGTTTGCATGGCGCCGACCCACACCCATGTTGGGTGAAGGTGGGCCTTCCTTACTCGGTTTGCTGATTCAAACGCCAGTCTCTTCCAGAAACACCCTCACAGACACACACAGAAATAATACTTTCCCAGCTATCTGGGCAGCCCCTAACCCAGTCAAGTTGATGCCTAAAGTCAGTCCTCACCCAATTAAACCAAATGTTGATTCTTTGAAAAGGCCAACAAAATGGACAAATGTTTAGCTTGACATGCCAAACAAAAGAGGGAGGGGTCAGATTCCTAAAATCAGAAATTAGAGGACAAAGATGGATCAGTTCCACTTATGTGATTCCATTATATCTAGAAGAGTCAAACTCATAAAGACAGAAATGATGGTAGAGGATACCAGGGGCCAGGGGCAGGCGGAAACAGACAGTTACTGTTTAATGGGCTACAGGGTTTCAGTTTGTGATGATGAAAAAGTTCTAGAAATAGTAAGATAGTAGGGATAGTTACACAACACTGTTAATGCTCTTTTTTTTTTTGAGTCAGAGTCTCACTCTGTTGCCCAGGCTGAAGGCAGTGGCATGCTCCCGGCCACCGCAGCCTCGACCTGCTGGCTTCCAGCGATCCTTCTGCCCCAGCCTTCCAAGTAGCTGGAACTACAGGTGTGTACCACCACACCTGGTTAATTTTTTGTTGTTGTTATTGTAGAAACAAGATCTTGCCAAGTTGCCCAGGCTGGTCTCAAACCCACGGGCTCAGGCAATCCTCTCCCCTCGGCCTCCCAAAGTGCTGGGATGACAGGC
>NW_007240851.1:0-6506 GCF_000164805.1 Carlito syrichta
AGAATCTTTCAAAACCTCCACACACTGATAAAGGACTTTGGCAAAGTATCAGCGTATATTAAAAAAATGTGCAACACAGCCACATTCCTATACAGCAACAATAAACAAATAGAAACCCAAATAAAAAGCACAATCACAAAAGCCACCAAAAAAATAAAACACCTTGGCATCTTCCTAACCAGAGATGTGAAAGACCTTTATAACAACAACAAAAAAACCTACAAAACTCTGCTTAAAGAAATCAAAGATGATACACACAAATGGAAAAATATTCTATGCTCATTGATTAGAAGAATCAACATTAAGATGTTCATCTTACCCAAGACAATCCACAGATTTAATGCAATATCCATTAAATTACCAACAACATTCTTCTCAGTTCTGGAAATGACAATACAGTAATTCATACTGAAACATAAATGGCCATGAAGAGCCAAAACAATCCTCAGCACAAAAAACTAAGTGGGAAGTGACATAGTACCAGACTTTATACGTTATTATAAAGCTACAATCATCAAAACAGCTTGGTATGGTACAGGAACAGGTATATAGAACAATGGAACCAATTCAGAGATTCTAGAAACAAAACCTGATTTTCTCAACCAACTCCTCTTTGACAAAGCCTCCATCATGAACCACTGGGGAGAGGAAAACCTATTCAGTACATGGTGCTGGAATTCATATGAAAATGCAAGAGATCCAGAATAGCCAAAAAGTCTTGAAAAAGAAAAACAAAGTTGGCATACTAGACACACACTTCATGCTTTCAAAAGTTATTACAAAATTTACTTGAGACCAAGGAAGATCTTCATGTTTTCTAAGATTCAGCTGTGATTTTATGGCCCTATTGATAAATATGTCCAAGTTCTCATTGCTTACCTATATCACCAATTTTAGTATATGAGTTTTTTCTTGATTTATCAGCCTTGTGTTCATCTTGACAAGGTTTTCACTGTTTGCACGTGGATTAACTTGTCTTAGAATCTTCTGCTGTCTCCTTCTGGTAAGATCACTTGCATCAAAACTTGCAGAATGGGTGTCACCAGAAGTGGTGAAAATCACACAGTCAAAGGTGCAATGTCTTTTATTAAGAAATGTTTCATTGACATCAGTCTTCTTTTCACAGAAAGTGATGTGAGGATGTTCATGATTCTGGCTTAAAAATCTGGTTTAGAACGATTGCAATCAAGATTTCAAAGTATTTGTGAACTCATTGATGAATTAATGTCAACACTGCTATCATTTTTATTTGAATAATTCATATGCTTTTTATAATTCCATGGATAGGGGGACACTAATTAGAAATGCAAGAAATTATGTACATAAGTATGTTAAATCACCTCACCTGGACTCAATACTACTTTCTTATGACTTTTTCTAACATGTGTCTAATAAAACTTACTTCATTAAAACAACTCAAACACTCACTCCTATTCAGCATAGTACTGGAAGTTCTAGCCAGAGCAATTATGCAAGTGAAAGAAATAGAAGGTGGAGAGACGGGAACAAGATGGCAACAGCATAGGTGAACTTGTGAGATTCTCTGAATGTGAGTTCCCAAAAAGACTCTTACTTCTCTTCCCCCATCTCCCAGCCCACCACTAGCCACACTGGTGTGAGGCCCAGGGACAGAAGACGAAACTAGGAAGGAGCTGATATCTGAGATACCAGTAATAAAGAATACTGTGAATGAAATAAATAACAAATTGATAAGCATGGAAAGCAGAATTACCCAAGCAGAACTATCTGAGAGCTTAAGGACCAAAATATAGAAATAACACAAACTCTTAAATTAAAACACAGAAAATAAGCTCAAAAAGACAGGACAAACCCTTTAAGAGATGAGCGATTACCTCAAGAGGCCTAACCTAAGAGTAGTTGAATTTGCTGAGGCAGAAAGAGAGATAGAGACCACACTGGAACAAACTTTCCATGAGATCATTCAATAAAACTTCCTTTATCTAATCAGTGATGCAAAAATTCAAGCACAAGAGATTCAGAGAACCCCAGAAAGACAATAAATGATAAGACCAACTCCTAGATACATAATAATTTGCCTAAACAAAGTAGGCATAAAAGAAAACTGCTCCTAAAGGCAGCAAGAGACAAAGGCCAGATCACCTACCATGGAAGACTAATCAAAATAGCAGCAGATTTATCTACAGAAACCCTGCAGGCTAGGAGAGCTTGGAGCCCTATCTTCAAAGTCCTAAAAGATAAACAATTTCAACCAAGAATAACTTACCTGGCCAAGCTAAGCTTCATAAGTGAGGGAGAATTAAAATCTTTCCCAGATATCCAATCCCTAAGAACTTATGTTGCCACCAAATTATCTCTACATGAAGCACTTAAGAAAGTACTACACACAGAAGAAAAGGAAAAAAGAACAACGTTCTTCACAAGAGTACAGGGAAAAGAATAAAATATCCATGAACCAACCCCAAAACCAAAAGAAAGACAAAAAAAAAAAAAACAAGTGGAAGAACAACAACTCTATAAGAACTCTATGATAGGGATGAACTCTCACATTTCAATAATTAGCCTGAATGTGAATGGACTAAACACATCACTGAAAAGACATAGAATGGCAAATGAATAAAATATCACCAGGCAACAATATACTGCCTTCAAGAGACCCATCTCACTAGAAAGGACATACACAGACTCAAAGTAAGAGGATGGGAAACAAATTTTCAGGTGAACAGAACACAAAAGATAGGAGGAGTCATGATCCTAATTTCAGACAAAATACCATTTAAACTATCAAAAATAGAAAAAGATACAGTGGGTCACTACATAATGATAAAGGTTCACTCCATCAACAAGAAATATCTATCCTAAACATATGTGCACCCAACATAGGTGCTCCAACTTTCATAAAGCAACTTCTAGGAAAATTAAAGAAAGATATTGACTCTAACACCATCATAACTGGGGACTTCAATACCCCACTCAAAATGCTAGACAGATCATCAGGACAAAAAGTCAGCAAGGAGATCCGGAACCTCAATATGACTCTGGACCAAATTGACTTAACTGATACCTATAGAACACTCCATCCAAAGACCACAGAATACACATTCTATTCATCACTGGATGGAACATATTCTAAGATCGACCACATAATTGGACATAAATCAAGCATAAGCAAATTGAAAAGGTCTGAAATTCTACCATGCACCTTCTTGGACCACAGTGGAATAAAAATGAACATTGACACCAACAAGTTCCCCAAAATCCACAAAGACATGGACACTAAACAGCATGATGCTAAACAACTCCTGGGTCAATGATGAAATCAAAACAGAGATCAAAAGTACCTGGAAACCAATGAAAATGAAGAAACATCTTACCAAAATCTCTGGGACACCTTGAAAGCTGTAGTAAGAGGGGAATTTATATCCCTACAAACGTACGTGAAGAAAATGGAAGGAACACAAATTAACAGCCTATAAGCCATGTAAGGAAGCTGGAAAAGCAAGACCACAAAATCCCTAATTTCAGCAGAAGAATCCAGATCACCAAAATAAAAGCCCAAATCCAAGACATAAAAGACAAAAAGATAATACAAAAAAAAATCAATGAAACAAAAAGCTGGTTCTTCGAAAGAATAAACATGATCAGTGGTCCCCTAGCTAGACTGACCAAGAAAAAATGAGAAAAGAAACCAAATAAACACAATCAGAAACACAAAAGATGAAGTCACATCTGACCCTGAAGAAAAACAAAAGATCATTAGAGACTACTATGTACACTTGTATGGAAATAAACTTGAAAACCTTAAGGAAATGGAGGACTTTCTGACATCACACAACCTACCTAGGATGGAAGAAGAAGAAATTTAGACCCTAAATAAACCAATAACAATCAAGGAAATCGACTACGTAATAAGAAAACTACCTACAAAAAAAAGCCCTGGTAAAGATGGCTTTCCAGCAGAATTCTACAAGACATTTAAGGAGGAGCTGATACCAATCCTACTGAAGGTATTCCAGGTGATTGAAAAAGATGGAACTCTCCCCAAATCATTTTACAAGGCCAACATCACATTGATACCCAAGCCAGGTAAAGATCCAACAAAGAAAGAGAACTACAGGCCAATATCTTTGATGAATATAGATGCTAAAATTCTCAACAAGATCCTAGAAAACTGGATTCAGCAATACATCTCAAAAATCATCCATCATGACCAAGTAGACTTCATTCCTGGGATGAAAGCCTGGTTCAACATTCAACCATAAATGTAATTAAATACATCAACAGATGTCAAAACAAAAACCACATGATTATATCATTAGATGCAGAAAAAGCTTTTGATAAAATCCAGCACCCCTTCTTGATAAAAACCCTTGAACATCTAGGCATATGGGGAACATACCTCAAAATAGTTAAAGCCATCTACGAGAAACCCACAGTGAGCATACTCCTATTGGACAAAAATTGGAACCATTTCCCCTGAAAACTGGAACAAGACAAGGATGCCCACTCTCATCCCTCCTGTTCAACATAGTATTGGAAGTCCTGGCTCGAGCAATCAGAGAAGAGAAGGCAATCAGGGGTATCCAAATAGGAAAAGAGGAAGTCAAGTTATCTCTCTTTGCAGATGATATGATTGTGTACCTTGAAAACCCAAGAGAATCTGTCAAAAACCTCCTTACACTGATAAAGGCCTTTGGCAAAGTCTCAGGATACAAAATAAATGTACAAAAGACAATCGCATTTCTCTACACCAATAATAAACAAACAGAAACCCAAATAAAAAGCACAATTCCATTCACAGTAGCCACAAACAAATGAAATACGTTGGCATCTTCCAAACAGAGACGTGAAAGACCTTTACAATGAAAATTACAAAACATTACTAAAAGAAATCAAAGATGACACAAACAAGTGGAAAAATATCCCATGCTCATGGATTGGAAGAATCAACATTGTGAAGATGTCCATCTTACCTAAGGCAATCTACAAATTCAATGCAATGCCCATCAAATTACCAGCAACATTCTTCTCAGACCTAGATAAAACAACACAGGAATTCATATGGAAACACAAACGTCCAAGAATAGTCAGTGCAATCCTCAGCAAAAAAAAAGCAGGTGGTATCACATTACCAGACTTCAAACTTTACTATACAGCTACAATCATCAAAACAGCATGGTATTGGTATAGGAACAGGCATATAGATCAATGGAATAGAATTGAGATTCCAGAAGTAAAGCCTCAATTTCTCAACCAACTCATCTTTGACAAAGCCTCCACCACCTACCACTGTGGAGAGGAGAAACTCTTCAGTAAATGGTGCTGGAAAACTGACTGACCACATGCAGAAGATTGAAACAGGACCCCTATCTATACCCATGCACAAAGGTTAACTCCAAATGAATCAGAGACCTAAATGTAAAACCTCAAACCATAAGAACCTTTGAAAATAAAGGAAATACCCTCATGGAAATCGGAACTGGCATCCAATTCCTGGATAAAACCCAAATCCCACAGGTCATAAGAGAGAAGATAGACAAGTGGGACCTTATTAAACTGACAAGCTTCTGCAAAGCCAAAGAAACCATCAAGAGAGCGGGGAGACAACCTACAGACTGGAAAAAAGTATTTGCCAACACCAGGTCTGACAAAGGCTTAACATCCTGGATCTACAAGGAACTAAAACGTGCTTTAAGAGAAAAAAACAACCCCATTATAAAATGGGCAAAAGATATGAACAGACACTTTACAAAGGAAGACATCTGAGCAGCCAACAGACACGTGAAGAAATGTTCAACCTCACTAATCATCAGGGAGATGCAAATCAAAACCACACTGAGATACCACCTAACTCCAGTCAGAATGGCAATTATCAATAACTCAAAAAATAACAGCTGCTGGAGAGGGGTGGCGAAAAGGGAACACTTCTACACTGTTGGTGGGAGTGTAAACTAGTGCAACCTCTGTGGAAAGCAGTGTGGCGATTCCTAAAAGCTCTAAATATCAACCTACTATATGACCCCGCAATCCCTCTACTGGGAATATATCCTGAAGATCTCAAATTACTCTATAAAAAAGATACCTGCACACGTATGTTTATTGCAGCATTGTTCACAATAGCAGGAACCTGGAAATAACCATGCTACCCATCAAAAGAGGACTGGTTTAAAAATTGTGGTACATATATATGATGGAATACTACGCAGCCATAAAAAAGAACAAAATCATGAATTTCACAGCAACATGGATGGAACTAGAGTGTATAATACTGAGTGACCTCTCACAGAAACAAAGATCCGAGTATCACATGTTCTCACTCATATAATGGACCTTGAACATCCAATGTAATACTATAAGAAAATGACTGACATTACCAGGAAACTATGGGGTGGGAGGGAGATGGGATTAACAGTAGCAAATATCTGTCTGGGACTGGGAAACACCTCTTATCAACAGGGTGCCTGAATGAAACGTAATTGTATACCTAACCCTTAACTGTACCCCACAACATCATAATAAAAAATATT
>NW_007240852.1:0-19007 GCF_000164805.1 Carlito syrichta
GTGATAGTGCATGCCTGTAGTTCCAGCCACTTGGAAGGCTGAGGCAGAAGAATCGCTGGAGCCCAGTGGGTCGAGGCTGCAGTGGCTGGGAGCAGCCATTACTGCACTCCAGTCTGGGTGAGAGTGAGACTCCAACTCAAAAAAAAAAAAAAAAAAAGAAAAGAGATACCTGCACATACTTGTTTATTGCAGCACTATTTACAATAGAAAAAACATGGAACCCACTGTGCTGCCCATTAAAAGAGGACTGGATAAAAAACATGGTACATATATATGACAGAATATTGCACAGTCATAAAGAAGTACAAAATTGTGAACACCACAACAACTTGGATGGACTTAGAATCTATAATACTGTAATCTATCACAGAAACAAAGAGGTGAGTATCACATGTTCTTACTCATAATTGGTCGATTAACAATTGTCATTATATTGTAAGAAAAGGATTGGCAGTAATGGAAAACTGCTATGGGAGGGCAGGAATGGGATTGGCAGTAGTAGGAATTGCCAGGGAAGTGAGGGGCACACCAAATCAACAAGAGTACCTGTATAATGAATATATGTATACCTAACCCTGAATTTCACACCACATCTTTAAAATAAAATATTTTAAAATTGCAATAGAAAGAAAAATCAACGAAAAAATGGTTCTTTGAAAGGATAAATAAGATTTCTGGGCCCCAGCTAGGTGGAACAAGAAAAAGAGAAAAAGCCCAAATAAACATAATCAGAAAATCAAAAGATCAAGTCTCATCTGACACTAAAAAAAAAAATACAAAAGATTGTCAGAGATTACCAAGTACACTTGTATGGAAACAAACTAGAAAATCTAAAGGAAATGGAGGATTTTCTGACATCACACAGTCTCCCCAGGTTGAAACAAGAAGAAAATGACACCCTAAATAGGCCAATAACAACCCAGGAAATCAACTATGTCATTTAAAAACTACCAACCAAAAAAAAAAAAAAAAAGGGGACCAGATGGCATTCCAGCAGAATTCTACAAAATGTACAAATAGTTGCTGATACCAATCCTACTGAAAGTATTCCAGACAATCAAGGAAAATGGAACTCTCCCCAAATCATTTTATAAAGCTAACATCACATTGATACCCAAACCAGGATAAGTGCCAACAACGAAAGAGAACTAAAAGTCAATATCCTTGATGCACATAGATGTTAAAATTCTCAACAAGATTCTAGCAAACTGGATCTAACAACACATCTCAAAAACCATCCCCCATGAACAACTATGCTTCATCCCCATAATGCAGGGCCACTTCAACATCCACAAGCTCATAAATGTAATTTAATATGTCAAAAGATATAAAAACAAAAAACACATGAATATGTCATTAGGCATAGAAAAGATTTTCAATAAAATCCAGTATGCCTTCTTGATAAAAAAACTTTGAACATCTAGGCATAGATGGATCATACTTCAAAATAAGAGTCATCTACAAGAAACCCACAGCCAACATACTGTTAAAGAGACAGAAATTGGAATCATTTCTCTGAAAACTGGAACAAGACAAGGATGCCCATTCTCAATCCTCTTGTTCAACATAATTTTGGAAGTACTAGCTAGAGCAGTCAGACAAGAGAAGAAAATCAGGGGTAGCCAAACAAGAATAGAGGAAGCCAAGTTATCCCTCTTTGCAGATGACATGATTCTATACTTCAAAAAAATCTAGGAGAATATGTCAAAAACCTTTTTGCACTAGTAAAGGACATTGACAAAGTGTCAGAATATAACCTAAGTGTGCAAAAGACAGCTGCTTTCCTATACACCAACAATAAATAAACAGAAACCCAAATAAAAAACACAATTCCATTCACAATAGCCACATAAAAAATGAAATACCATGGCATCTTCCTAACCAGAGACATGAAAGACCTTTACAATGAAAACTACAAAACTTGGCTCAAAGAAATTAAAGATGACACAAACAAATGAAAAAAATATTCCCATGGTAGCACGCGCCTGTAGTTACAGCTACTTAGAAGGCTGAGGAGGAAGGATCACCGGAGCCCAGCAGGTCAAGGCTGCGGTGGCCAGGAGTGGCCACCGCACTCCAGTCTGGGTGACAGAGTGAGACTCCAACTCAAAAAAAAGAAAAAAAAGAAAAAATATTCCATGCTCATGGATTGGAAGAATCAACATTGTTAAGATGTCCATCCTACCCAAGACAATCTATGGATTTAATGTAATACCCATTAAATTATCAGCAGCATTCTTCTCAGACCCAAAAATACAATACAAGAATTCATATGAAAACATAAATGGCCACGAAGAGCCAAAACAATGCTCAGCACAAAAAACTAAGTGGGAGGTGAAACACTCCCAAACTTTAAATGTTATTATAAAGTTACAATAATCAAAACAATCTGGTATGGGTACAGGAATGCACATATACACCAATGTAACAGTATAGAGATTCCAGAAGCAAAATTTCAATTTCTCAACCAACTCAACTATGACAAAAAATCTATCACCAACCACTGGGGAGAGGAGAACCTATTCAGTACATGGTGCTGGGAAAACTGACTCACCAGATGCAGAAGATTAAAACAAGACCCATACCTATCACCATACATAAAAATCTACTTTAAATGGATCAAAGACCCTAAAGTAAAACCTCAAACTATAAGAACCCTAGAAAATGCAGGAGACATCCTTATGGAAATTGGAACTGGCAACCAATTTCTGATCAAAGCCCCAAGTGCCCATGCCATAAGAGATAAGATAGACAAGTAGAACCTCATCAAACTGAATAGTTTCTGCAAAGTCCAAGGAACCATCTAAAGAGCAGGGCGACAGTCCACAGACTAGGAAAAAGTATATTCCAACTGCATACCTGACAAAGGCCTAATATCCACTATCTACAGGGAACTCAAACATGCTAAAATGAAAAACAACAACAAAAAACACCCAGCCCTATAAAAGTGGGCAAAAGAGAAGAATAGACACTTCTTAAAAGAAGATGTATGGGCAGCCAACACACAAGAAAAACTGCTCAACCTCACTAATCATCAGAGAAATGTGAATTAAAACCACACTGAGATGCCATGTAACTCCAACCAGGATAGCCATAATCAATGACTCAAACGACAACAGGTGCTGGCGAGGATGCTGGGAATAGGGAATACTTCTACACTGTTGGTGGGAGTGTAAACTAGTTCAGCCCCTGTGGAAAACAATTTGGCGATTCCTAAAAGATCTAAAAATCAAGCTTCCATATGACCCTGGAATCCCCCTACTGGAATATACCTGGAGAAACTCAAATCAGTCTATGAAAAAGATCTACACACGCATGCTTATTGCAGAATTATTCACAATAGTAAAAACATGTAACACACTGTGCTGCCCATTGAAAGAGAACTGGATTAAAAAAAATGTGGTACATATATACAATAGACTATTACACAGTCATAATGAAGAACAAAATTATGAATGTTGCAGCAACTTGGATGGACTTAGAAGAATCTATAATACTGAGCAATCTATCGCAGAAACACAGAGCTAAGTATCGCATATTCTCACTAATAAGCCATCCATGAACAATCATCGTAATACTGTAAGAAAAGGATTGGCAGTATTGGGAAACTACCTGGGAGAACAGAGACAGAATTGACAGTAGTGGGAAATGCCAGGGGAGGTAGGGACACACATCATCACCAAGGTACCTGCATAATGAATATTTGTATACCTAACCCTGAATTTTATCCTATATCTTTAAAATGTAAAATAAAAAAAAAACTTATACTAGAAAAGAAAAATCAGCAAAAGAAAAACAGTTTCTCTGAAAGGATACAAAAGATTGGTGGACCCCAGCTATGCAGAGCAAGAAAAGGAGAAAAAGTACAAACACAATCAGAAATCCAAAAGTTCAAGTCACATCTGACCCTAAAGAAAACAAAAGATTATCAGAGATAGTTGTGTACATTTGTACAGAATCAAATTTGAAAACCTAAAGGAAACAGATAATTTTCTGACATTGTACAGCCTCCCCAGGTTGAAACAAGAAGAAATGGAGAACTTAAGTAGACAAATAATAACCCAGAAAATAGACTATGTCATTAAAAAAACTACCTGCAAAAAAAAAAAATCCCTGCTTTTCAGCAGAATTCAACAAAACATACAAATAGGTGTTGATACCAATCTTATTGAAAGTATTATAGGAAATAGAGAAAGTTGGACTTGTCCAAATCATTTTATGAAGCTAACATCACACTGAGACCCAAACCAGGGAAAAATGCAACAAAAAAGAGAAGTACAAGTCAATATCCTTGATGAACATAGATATTAAAATTCTCAACAAAATTTTAGAAAACTGTATCCAATAACACAACCCAAAAATCATCCATCATGACCAATTAGGCCTCATCCCAGTGATACAAGGGTGGTTCAACATCCACAGGACTATAAACATAATTAAATACATCAACAGATGTAAAAACAAATACCACATTATTATATTGTTAGATGCAGATTAAACTTTCAATAAAATCAAGCACCGCTTTTTGGTAAAAATTCTCGTATACCTGCGTTTTGATGGATCATACCTCAAAACAGTAAGAGCCATCAATAAGAAATTCACAGCCAAAACACTGCTAAACAAACAGAAATTGGAACCATTTCTCCTGAAAACCAGAGCAAGACAAGGATGCTTGCTCTCACCCCTCTTGTTCAACATAGTCTTGCAAGTGCAGGCTAGAGCAATCAGACAGGAGAAGAAAATCAGGATATCAAAGGAAAAGAGGAAGTTACGTTATCCCTCTTTGCAGATGACATGTTTCTATACTGTGAAAACACAAGGGAATCTTCCAAAAAAGTCCTTGCACTGATTAAGGACTTTAGCAAAGTCTCAGGATATTAAACAAATGTGAAAAACACAGATGCATTCCTATACTGCAACAATAAACAGAATAAACAGAAACCCAAAGAAAAAGCACAATCCCATTCACAATAGCCACCAAAAAAAATGAAATACCTTAGCATTTTCCTAACCAGAGATGTGAAAGAACTTTACAACAAAAACTACAAGACTCTGCTCAAAGACATCAAAGATGACACAGACAAATGGAAAAATATTCCATGCTCATGGATTGGAAGATGCAACATTGTTAAGATGTCCATCCTACCCAAGGCAATCTACAGATACAACACAATACCCACTAAATTACCAGCAACATTCTTCTCAGACCTGAAAATGACAATACAGGAATTCATATGGAAACATAACAACCATGAATAGCCAAAACAATCCTCAGCACAAAAAACAAATCAGGAGATATCAAAATCCCAGACTTTAAATGTTATTATAAAGCTACAATAATCAAAACAGCCAGGTATGGGTACAAGAACCGGCATATAGACCAATTGAAGAGGATAGACTCCAGAAACAAAACCTCAAATTGTCAACCAACTCAACTTTGACAAAACCTTTATTACCAGCCATTGGAGAGAGGAAAACCTTTTCATTACAAGGTGCCCAGAAAACTGGCTGACCACATGCAGATTAAAACCAGACCCTTAACTATCATCCTACACAAAAATCAACTCTAAATGGATCAAAGACCTAAACATAAAACCTCAAACTTTAAGAACCTTAGAAAATTCAGGAGACACCCTTATGGAGATTGGAACTGGCAACGAATTCCTGATTGAAACCCCAAGTGCTCATGCCATAAGAGATAAGACAGACAAATGGGACCTCATCAAATTGAAAAGCTCTGCAAAGCCAAAGAAACTGTCAAGAGAGCAGGGAGACAGCTCACAGACTGGGAAAAAATATTTGCCGACTGTATATCTGATATAGGTCTAACATCTGGGTTCTACAAGGAAATCAAATGTGCTGAAAGGTAAATTAAATTAAACGTCATCATAAAAAAAGTGGGCAAAAGACACGAATAGACACTTCAAAAGAGAAGATATATGGGCAGCCAAAAAACACATGAAAAAGTGCTCAGCCTCCCTAATCATCATAGAAATGCAAATTAAAACCACACTGAGATACTACCTAACTCCCATCAAGATGACCGTCATCAGTAATTAAAATAGCAAGAGATGGTGGAGAGTAAGCAGCAAAAGGAAAACACTTCTACACTTCTAGTATAACCCATGTGGAAAACAGTTTGGCGATTCCTAAAATATCTAAAAATCAACTTTCCAAAGAACCCAGCAATCCCCCTATTGGGAATATATCCAGAGGAACTCAAATCAATCTTTGAAAAAGATACCTGCACAAGCATATTTATTGCAGTACTATTCACAATAGCAAAAACATGGAAACAACCATGCTGCCCATCAAAAGAGATTTGGATTAAAAAAAGAAGTATATATACCCGATAGAATATTATGCTGCCATAAAGAAGGACAAAATTGTGAACTTCATAGCAACTTGGATGGACGTAGTGTCTATATTACTGAGTGATGTATTGCAGAAACAAAGAGCTGAGTATCACATATTCACATACATAAGTGGCCCTTGAACAGTTATCGGAATACTATAAGAAACGTATTGGCAGTAGTGTGAAAGTGCCAGGGGAGGGAGAGAGATACCTCATTAATATGAGTAACTGCATTATGAGCCTCTGTATATCTAACCCTGATTTTCACACCACATCTTTGAAATAAGAATTATTTTAAAAAATGCAATAGAAAAAAAAATCTACAAAACAAAAACTGGTTCTTTGAAAGAATAAAAAAGATTGGTGGACCCCAAGCTAGATAGATCAAGAAAAAGAGAGAAAAATAAATAAATAAATAAAGGCAATCAGAAACAGATTAGATCAAGTCACAACTGACCCCAAATAAATACAAAAGATTACCAGGGATCATTTTGTACAATTGTATGGAAGCAAACTTGAAAATCTAAAGGAAATGGAGGACTTTCTGACATGACACAGCTTCCCCAGTTTGAAACAAGAAGAAATCAAGACCCTAAATAGACCAATAACAATCCTGGAAATTCACTATGTCATAAAAAAAACGAACTGCCAAAAGATACCGGGGCTAGATGTCTTGCCAGCAGAATTCTGCAAAACATACAAAGGGGAGATGATATCAATTCTATGAAAGTATTCCAGGCAATTGAGAAAGACACTCCCCCCAAATTATTTTAAGATGTCAACATCACATTGATACCCAAACCAGGAAAATATCCAACAAAGAGAACTACAGGCCAATATACTTGATGGACGTAGATGCTAAACTTCTCAACAAGGCTCTAGCCAACCAGATCCAACAACACATCTCAAAAATCATCCAACATAATCAAGTAGACTTCAACCCCATATGCTGCACCGGTTCAACATCCACAAAACCATAATGCAATTAAATACATCGAAAGATGTAAAAGCAAAGAACAATTGATTATATCATTAGCACAGAAAAAGCTTTTGATAAAATCCAGTACCCCTTCTTGATAAAAACTCTCGAACATCTAGGCATAGATGGATCAAACCTCAAAATAGTAATAGCCATGTATGAGAAACCCACCTCCCATATACTGCTAAACAGACAGAAATTGGAACCATTTCCCCTGAAAACCAGAATAAGTTAAGGATGCCTGCTCTTACCCTTTTGTTCAACATAGTTTTGGAAGCGCTAGCTAGAGCAATCAGATAAGAGAAGGAAATCAAGCATATCCAAATAGGAAAAGAGGAAGTCAAGTTATTCTTTGCAGATGACATGATTCTATACCTTGAAACCCAAGATAATCTGTCAAAAACTTCCTTGCACTGATAAACGACTTTGGCAAAGTCTCAGGGTATAAAATAAATGTGCAAAACACAGTTGCATTCCTATACAGCAACAATAAAGAAATAGAAACCCAAATAAAAAGTACAATTCCATTCACTATAGTCACACACAAAAAATGAAATACCTTGGTATCATTCTAACCAAAGATATAAAAGACATTTACAATGAAAACTAAAAAACACTGCTCAAAGAAATCAAAGATGACACAAACAAATGAAAAAATATTTCACACTCATGGATTGGAAGAACCAACATTGTTAAGATGCCCAGATGTCCATTCTACCACAAAATCTGCAAATTTAATGCAATACCCAATAAATTACCAGAAGCATTCTTCTCAGGCCTGGATATGACAAAACAGGAATTCATACGGAAACATAAATGGGCACAAAGAGCCCAAACAGTCCTCAGCACAAAAAATAAAACAAGAGGTGACACACTCCCAGACTTTAAATGTTACTATAAAGTTACAAAAGTCAAAACAGCCTGGTATTGATACAAGAAGAGGCATAAAGAGATTACTGAAGCAAAACATCAGTGTCTCAACCAACTCATCTTCAACAAAGTCTCCATCACCAAACACTGCGTAAAGGAGAACTTATTTAGTACTTTGTGCAGAGGAAACTGAATGACCACTTGCAGAAGATGAAAACAAGACCCCTACCTATCACCATACACAAAAATCAACTCTAAATGGATCAAAGACCTAAATGTAAAACCTCAAACTATAAGATTCTTAGAAAATTCAGTAGACACCCTAAAAGAAATTGGAACTTGTAACCAATTCCCGATCAAAACCCTAAGTGCTCATGCCATAAGAAATAAGATAGACAAGTTGGACCTCAACAAACTGAATAGCTTCTGCAAAGCATAAGAAACCATCAAAAGAGCAGAGGGACAGCCTACTATTGGGAAAAAATATTTGCCTACAGTATTTCTGACAAAGGCCTAATATCCAGGACCTACAAGGAATTCAAATGTGCTGAAAGGAAAAACAAAAAAACTACCAAAAAAACCCCCAAAAAACAAAAGAAAAGAAACCCAACAGCCCCTTTAAAACATAGGCAAAATACATGAATAGACATTTCTCAGAATAAGATATATGACCAACCACCAAACACATGAAAAAGTGCTCAGCCTCACTAATCATCAGAAAAATGTAAATTAAAACTCCTGTGGAGAACAGTTTGTTGATTCCTAAAAGATCCAATCTATCTTCTACATGACCCTGCAATCTCCCCATTGGGAATATATCTGAAGGAACTCAAATCACTCTTTGAAAAAGATTACTGCACAAGCAGTTTTATTGCAGCATTATTCACAATAACAAAAACATGGAACCCACTATGCTGCCCATTGAAAGAGTACTGGACAAAAAATGTAGCACATATACATGGTAGACAATTATACAGTCATAAAGAAGGATAAAATTATGAACTTCCCAGCAACTTGGATGAATTTAGAATCTATAATACTGAGTGATCTATCGCAGAAACAAAGAGCTCAGTATCACGTTCTCATTCATAAGCGGTTCATGAACAATTATCAATAAACTGCAAGAAAGGGATTGGCAGTATTAGTAGACTGCAAGGGGAGGGTGGGGGCATGATTGGCAGTAGTGGGAAATGCCAGGGGAGGGAGAGGCACACCTCATCATCAAGGGTACCTGCATAATGAACATTTGTAAACCTAACCTTTAATTGTGTCCCACATCTTTAAAATTAAAAAAAAAATTAAATTAAGAATATTTTAACAGAAAAATATCAATAAAACAAGAACTGGTTCTTTGAAAGGATAAACAAGATTGGTGGAACCCCAGCTAGGCAGCCAAGAATAAGAGAGAAAAAGCCCAAATAAACACAATCCAAAATCCAAAAGACCAAGTCACATCTGACACTGAAGAAATGCACAAGATTACCAGATATGATTTGTACACTTGTATGGAAACAAACTTGGAAACCGAAAAGTAATGGAGAACTTTCTGATATCACACAGCCTCCCCAGGTTGAAACAAGAAGAAATTGAGACTCTAAATAGAGCAATAACTACCCAGGAAATCAACTATGTCATAAAGAAACTACCTACAAAACAAAAAAACAAACAAACAAACAAAAAAACCCTGAACCAGATGGTTTCCCAGCAGAATTTTACAAAACATACAAGGGGGGGGCTGATACCAATCCTATTGAAATTATTCTAGGCATTCGAGAAAGATGGAACTCTCCCCAAATCATTTTATGAAGCTAACATCACATTGATACCCAAACCAGAGAAATATCCAACATAGAACTACAGGCCAATATCCCTGATTAACATAGATGCTAAGTTTCCCAACATGATTCTAGCCAATTGCGTCCAACAACACATTTCAAAAACCACCCACCATGACCAACTAGGCTTCATCCCCATGAGCCAGGACTGGCTCAACATCAGCAAGATCATAAACAAATTAAATATGTCAACAGATGTAAAAACAAAAACCACATAATTATTTAATTGGACACAGAAAAAGTTTTTGCTAAAATCCAGCACCTCTTCTTGATAAAAACTCTTGAACATCTAGGCATAGATGAATCATACCTCAAAATAGTAAGAGCCATCTATGAGAAATTCAAAGCCTACAAACTGCTAAAAAGACAAATTAGAATCATTTCCCCAAAAACCAGAACAAGACAAGGATGCCCGCTCTCACCCGTCTTGTTCAACATAGTTTTAGAAGTGCTAGCTAGAGCAATCATATAAGAGAAGGAAATCAGGGGCATCCAACTGTGAAAAGAGGAAGCCATGTTATCCCTCTTTGCAGACAACATGATTCTATGCCTCGAAAACCCAAGGGAATCTGTCAAAAACCTCCTTGCACCAATGAAGGACTTTGGCAAAGTCTCAGAGTATAAAATAAATGTGCAATACACAGTTGCATTCCTATTCAGTGACAATAAACAACAGAAACCCAAATAAAAAGCACAATTTCATTCACAATAACCAAAAAAAAAAAGAGAAATACCTTGTCATCTTCATAACCAGAGATGCAAAAGGCGAAAAGTCTTTACAAGGAAAATCACAAAAATCTGCTAAGGAAAATCACAATGACACAAACAAATGAAAAAATTTTGCACGCTTATGAATTGGAAGGATCAACATTGCTAAGATGTCCATCCTATCCAAGACAATCTACTGATTTAATGCAATACCCATTAAATGACCAGCAGCATTCTTCTCAGACCAGGAAATGACAATACAGGAATTTATATGGAAACATAAGAGGCCACAAATAGCCAAAACAATCCTCAGCACAAAAAAACAAAGCAGAAGGTATCACAATCCCAGACTCTGAATGTTATTATAAAGCTAAAATATTCAAAACAGCTTGGCATGGGTACAAGAATATGCATGTACACTTATGGAACATGATACAGATTCCAGAAGCCAAACCTCCGTTTCTGAACTAATGCATCTTTGACAAAGCCTCCATCACCCACCACTGGGGAGAGGAGAACCTATTCAGTAAGTGGTTGTGGGAAAACTCACTGACCATATGCAGAAGATGTAAGCAAGACCCTTACTTATCATCATACACAAAAAATCATCTCTAAATGAATAAAATACCTAAATATAAAAGCTCAAGCTATAGGAACCTTAGAAAATACAGGAGACACCCTTATGAAAATTAGAACTATCAACCAATTCCTGATCAAAACCTCACAAGTCCATGCCATAGGGATAAGATAGACATGTGGGACCTCATCAACTGAATAGATTCTGCAAAACCAAAGAAACCAGCAAGAGAGTGGGGAGACAGTTCACAGACTGGGAAAAAATATTTGCCAACAGCATATCTGAAAAAAGCCTAACATCCAGGACCTACACGGACCTCAAATGTGCTGAAAGAAAAAAAAAATCACCATTAAAAAGTGGGCAAAAGACATGTATAGACATTTCCCCCCCCAAAAAAATATATATATATAGGCAGCCAGGAGAAACATGAAAAAGTGCTTAGCCTCGCTAATCATTAGAAAAATGCGAATTAAAACCACTCTGAGATACGACCTTACTCCATTCAGGATAGCTATCATCAATAACTTAAAAAAAAAAAAAAAAGCAGATGTTGGAGACAATGCAGGGAATAGGGAATACCCCTACCCTTTTGGTGTGGGAAACAGTTTGACGATTCCTAAAGATCTAAAAATCAACCCTCCATATGACCCAGCAATTTCCTTACCGGGAATATACCTGAAGGAACTCTAGTCACTCTAAGAAAAAGATACCTGCCCACGCATTTTTACTGCAACATTATCCACAAAAGCATGGAAATAGCCATGCTGCCCATCAAAAAGAGGCCTGGATTTTTTAAAATGTGGTACGTACACATGATAGAATATTATGCAGCCATAAAGAGGGGCAGAACTATGAACTTCACAGCAACTTGAATGGAGTTAGAGTCTATAATACTGAGTGGTTTATCACAGAAACAAAAAGAGCTGAGTATTACATTCTCTCACTATTAAGTGGTCCTTGAACAATTATCATAACACTATAAGAAAGGTATTGGCAGTAGTGGAAAACCGGCTGGGGCATGCAGGGGTCGGACTGGCAATAATGGGAAACTGCCAGGGGAGATAGGGGGACACCTCATCCAAAAGGTAACTGCATTATGAACATCTTTATACCTTACACTGAATTGTCCCCCACATATTTAAAATAAGAAATGTTAAAAAGAAGGAGAAGAATTGTAATAGAAAAAACAATCTACAAAACAAAAAGTGGTTCTTTGAAAGGATAAACAAGATTGGTGGACCCCCAGCTAGAAAAACCAAGAAAAAGAGAAAAATTCCAAAATAGAGACAGTAAGAAATACAAAAGATCAAGTCACAACTGACCCCAAAGAAACACAAAAGATTATCAGAGATGAATATGTATACTTATGTGGAAACAAACTTGAAAGCCTAAAGGAAATGGAGAACTTTGTGACATCTCACAGCCTCCCCAAGTTGAAACAAGAAGAAATGGAGACTCTAAATAGACCAATAGCAACCCTGGAAATCAACTCTGTCATAAAGAAACTAACACAAAAAAAGTCCTGCACTAAATGGCTTGCCTGCAAAACACACGAGGCAGAGCTGATACCAATCCTATTGAAAGTATTCCAGGCAATTGAGAAAGAGGAAACTCTCCTCAAATCATTTATGAAACTTACATCACATTGATAGCCAAACCAGGGAAAGATCCAACAGAGAAAGAGAGCTACAGGCCGATATAATTGCTGAACATGATGTAATTAAATGCTTCAACAGATGTAAAAGCAAAAACCATATGATTATATCATTAGATGCAGAAAAAGCTTTCAATAAAATCCAGCACCTCTTCTTGATAAAAACCCTCAAACGTCTAGGCACAGATAGAACATACCTCAAAATAGTAAGAGACATGAATTAGAAACCCACAACCTACATACTGCTAAACAGACAGAAATTGGAACCATTTCCCCTGAAAAGCAAAACAAGACATTGATACCCCTCTCACCCCTCTTGTTCAACATAATTTGGGGAGTGTCAGTTAGAGCAATCAGATAAGAGAAACAGAATATTCAAATAGGAAAAGAGGAAGTCAAGTTATTCCTCTTTGCAGATGACATGATTCTATACCTCAAAAATTCAAGGGAATCTGTAAAACATCTCCTTGCCCTGATAAAGGACTTTGGCAAAGTCTCAGGATATAAAATAAACATGCAACACACAGTCACATTCCTATACAGCAACAATAAATCAAATGCAAATCCAAATAAAAAGCACAATCCCCTTCACAATAGCCACACACACACAAAAAGAAATACCTTGGCATCTTCCTAACTAGAGACGTGAAAGACCCTCACAATAAAGCCTACAAAACTCTGCTCGAAGCAATCAAAGATGACACAAACGAATGAAAAATATTACACGCTTATGGATCAGAAGAATCAACATTGTTAAGATGTCCATCCTACCCAAGACAATCTACAGATTTAACGTAATATCCATGAAATTACCAGCAGCATTCTTCTCATTTCTGGAAAGGACAATACAGGAATTCATGTGGAAACACAAACGACCACGAAGAGGTAAAACAATCCTCAGCACAAAAAACAAAGCGAGAGGTGACACACTCCCAGACATTAAACATTATTATAAAGCTACAATCATCAAAACAGTTTGGCATATAGGCATTTGACTTATTGTTGCTGTATAGGAATGTGACTGTGTGTTGCATGTTTATTTTATATCCTGTGCGTTGCCTGTTTATTTTATAGGCATATAGATTAATGGAACAGGATAGAGATTCCTGAAGCAAAACCTCAATTTCTCAACCAATTTGTCTTCAACAAAGCATCCTTTACCATCCACTGGGGAGAGGAGAAACTATTCAGTACATGGTGCTCAGAAAAGTGACTGACCACAAGTAGAAGATTGAAACAAGACCCCTACCAATCACCATACACAAAAATCAACTCTAAATGGATAAAAGATCTAAATGTAAAACCTCAAACTATAAAAAAAACTTAGAAAAGGCAGGAGACACCCTTATGGAACAGGCAACCAATTTCTGATCAAAATCCCAAGTGCCTATGCCATTAGAAATAAGATAGACATTGGGACCTCCTCAAACTGAATAGTTTCTGCAAAGCCAATGAAACCATCAAGAGAGTGGAGAGACAGCCCACAGACTGGAGAAAAAAATATTTGCCCAAGGTGTATCCGATGAAGGGATAACATGCAGGATCTACAAGGTACTCAGAAGTGCTGAAAAGGAAAAAAATAACCCCAAAACCCCATTAAAAAGTGGGCAAAAGACATGAAGAGACACATCTCATAAGAAGATATATGGGCAGCAAAAAAAAAAAAAAAAAAAAATACATGAAAAAGTGCTCAACCTCATTAATCGTCAGAGAAATGTGAATTAAAACCACACTGAGATACCACCTAACTCCAGTCAAGATGGCTATCATCAATGACTCAAAAAAACAACAGATGCTGGAGAGGATGTGGGGAATAGGGAACACTTCTACACTGTTGGTGGGAGTGTAAACTGATACAAACCTGGTGGAAAACACTGGTGATTCCTAAGGATCTAATAATCAATTTTCCATGTGTCCTTGCAATCCCTCTACTGGGAATATACCTAAAGGAAATCAAATCACTCTATGAAAAAGATACCTGCAGGCACATGTTTATTGCAGCATTATTCACAATAGCAAAAACATTGAACCCATCATGCTGCCCATTGAAAGAGAACTGGATTTTTTTAAAAGTGGCACATACACATAATAGAATATTATGCAACCATAAAGAAGGACAAAATCATGAATTTTGCAGCAACTTAGAGGGACTTAGAATCTATAATACTGAGTGATCTATCGCAGGAATAAAAAAGCTGAGTATCTCATTTTCTCACTCATAAGCAGTCCATGTATAATGATTGCAATACTGTAAGGAAGAGATTGGCAGTAGTGGGAAACTGCCAGGGGAGGGTGGGTGCAGGATTGGCAGTAGTGGGAAATGCCACAGGAGGGGGGCACACCTCATCAACAAGGGTACCTGCATAATGAGCATTTGTATACCTAACCCTGATTTGTACCCCACATATTTAAAATAAAACATTTTTTAAATTTAGTAAGTATTTACGTTGCATCACAAAAGAGATACAACCATTCTTTAAGGGAACATGGACACGGGAGAGAGACTGGGTTATGTTGAAGTTTTTTTTTTTTCTTTTTTGTTTTAGAGCTTTAGCTCAGATTTAGAACTGGACTATGGAAGTGATAATTGTCATCTTTTTGACATTTTATGAAAATTTAATGAAGCAATATTGCATAAAGCCTGGAGACTTATAGCATATCTTTACTAAGCACTAAGACAGCATTTGCTAATACTGGCAACATTTTCTAAGTAATTGTATAATGGACTTTTGCATCAATTGTCAAAATTCTAAAAAAAATGTAATAAAAAAATCAATGAAACAAAAACTGGTTCTTTGAAAGGATAAATAAGATTTGTGGATCCCCTCCTAGGTGGATCAAACATAACAGAAAGTCCAAATAAACACAATAAGAAAGGCAAAAGATCAAATCACAACTGACCCCAAGGAAATACAAACGATTATCAGAGATAAATGTCTACACTTTTATGGAAACAAACTTGAAAACCTAAAGGAAATGGAGGACTTTCTTACATCACACAGCCTCCCCAGGTTGAAACAAGAAGAATTTGAGACTCTATATAGACCAATAACAACCCAGAAAATCAACTATGTTATTAAAACTACCTACAAAAATCAATTCCCCTGACAACCAGAACAAGACAAGGATGTCTGCTCTCACCTATATTCCATTGGCGTATAGACCAATGGAACAGGACAGAGATTCCAGAAGTCAACCCTTAATTTCTCAACCAACTCATCTTTGACAAAGCATCCATCATGAACCACTGAGGAGAGGAGAACCTATTCAGTATATGGTGCTGGGAAAACTGATCACATGCAGAAGATATAAACAAGAACCCCTACCTATCACCAAACACAAAATTCAACTTTAAAAGACTCAAAGACCTAAACATAAAACCTCAAACTATAAGAAACTTAGAAAATACAGGAGACACCATTATGGAAACTAGAACTGGCAATCAATTCCTGATCAAAACCCCAAGTGCCCATGCCATAGAATCTAGAGTGGGGAGACAACCCTAAGACTGGGAAAAAATATTTGTCAACTGTATATCTGACAAAGGCCTAACATCCAGGATCTACAAGGAATTCAAACGCACTAAAAGGAAAAAGAAAAACAAACAGCCCCATTAAAAAATGGGCAAAAGCATGAATAGACACTTCTCAAAAGGAGAAATACAGACATCCAATAGACACATGAAAAAGTGCCCAACCTCAATAATCATCAGAGAAACGTTAATGAAAACCACACTGAGATACCACCTGATTCCAGTCATGATGACCATCATCAATGACTCAAAATACAATAGATGCTGGAGATGATGTGCAGAAAAAGGAACACTTCTGCCCTGTTGGTGGGAGTGTAAACTAGTACAACCCCTGTGGAAAACAGTTTGGCGATTTGTAAAATATCTAAAAATTGACCTTCCATACAACCCCCAGTCCCCATACTGGGAATTTACCCTGAGGAACTCAAATCACTCTATGAAAGACATCTGCACATGCATATTTATTGCAGCATTATTCACAATAGCAAAAACATGGAACCAATCATTTAGCCCATCGAATAGTACTGGATACAAATAACGTGGTACATATACACAACAGAATATTGCACAACCATAAAGGACAGAATTAGGAACTTTGTAGAAACTTGGATGAACTTAGGGTCTATATTACTGAGTGATCTATCATGGAAACAAAGAGTTGAGTATCACATTTTCTCACTCATAAGCGGTCTTAGAACAATTATTGTAGTACTATAAGAAAGGTATTGGCAGTAGTTGGAAATTCCAGGGGATGAAGGGGCACATCTCATCACCAAGGATGCCTGCATAATGAACATTTGTATATCTAACCTTGAATTGTACCCCGCTTCTTTAAAATAAAAAATTTGAAGACAAAAAAATAGAGTCAGCCTAGGAAATCACAAACGAGATTGTGGATATGGCAAAAAGGTGAACAAGTAAAGGATAAGGAAGATATTCAATAGCTAATAGACATCACACCAGAGGAATTAACAGACTACTTGATGGGGAAGGGTGGTTCCAAACCAGTGCCAGATGATGAGGAAGAAGACACAGAGGTAGAATAAAATAATCCAGGAAGATTGGCAATTGAGGGAAACTGCCAGGAGATAGGGGGCACACCTCATCAACAACGGTACCTGCATAATGTACATTTGTATACCTAACCCTGGATTGTATCCCACCTCTTTAAAATTAATAATTAAAAAAAAATCTAACAGAATGGTTCTGATTATTGTATATATATACATATATATTTTAGTTGGAGTCTTACTTTGTCACCCAGGCTGGAGTGCAGTGGCATGCTCACAGACACCCCACTGTTGACCTGCTGGGCTCTGGCGATCCTTCTACTTCAACCTTCCAAGTAGTTGGAACTTCTGGAGTGAGCTACCATGCCCAGATAATTTTTGTTTTATTGTAGAGACGAGGTCTTGCCTAGTTTCTTGGACTAGTCTTGAACCCATGGGCTCAGGCAATCCACTCATCTCGCCCTCCCAAAGTGCGGGGATTGCAAGCTGAGTCGATCCTGGCCTATTCAAGAATGCTTTTGACTTTTTAAAAATAACATGTACCTCTTTACAATGCAGGCACTGAAACTAAAGCAAACACTGGAAGAAGGACTTGTTCCATATATTAACAGTTTTAGAATATTACAAAAGCAAAAAGACAAAAGATAAATTATGACATATTTCTATAAAGTTTCACCAAGTGTGCCTGCCTCTCCCTCCATGCCTTCCACCTCTTCTGCCTCTGCTATCTTTGAGGCAGCAAGATCAACTCCTCTTTTTCCTCATCCTCCTCAGTCTCAGATGATGAGGACTAAGAACTTTATGATGACTCACTTCCACTTAATGAACAGTAAACATATTTTTCTTTCTTATGATTTTCTTAATAACATTTTATTATATCTAGCTTATTCTATTTTTAAAATACAGTATATAACATATAAAATATGTGTTAATCATCTGGCTATGTTATTGGCAAGACTTCCAGTCATCTGTAGGCTTTTAGTAGTTGTGTTGGGAGTCAAAAGCCATATACACATCTTCTGTGTGCAAGGAGTTGGCACCTCTAAATCCCGTGTTGTTCAAGAGTCAACTGTAAAGTATTATTTTACATACACTCTGTCAATCTATGTCTTTTAATTGGTATATTTAGATCATTGACATTCAAATTGGTTGATGCAATTGGATTGATATTTATCATATTTGTTAATATCTTACATTGTTCCATTTGCTATTGGACCAAATACCCTGATTGCTTGCTGATTATATACCAGGTGCTGCGTTAAGAGTTTTGTCCCCATGCCTTTGGGAGGCTGAGGTGAATGGATTGCCTGAGCCCACGGGTTCGAGACCGCCTGGGCAGGCAAGACTTCTTCTCGACAGTGAATCAAAAAATTAGCCACTCCTTTGTTGCCGTTTCACCTGGTCTAATTTCGTTTACCTTACAATATCAGACGGGGCAAGATGGCGACAGCATAGGTGAACTGGTGAGATTCTCTGAACGGACCAAG